>NC_090757.1:3719703-3728213 GCF_036898095.1 Palaemon carinicauda
GGAAATATCCTTGGATGCAGAGGTACAAGTCTGCATCATTGGATGAAATACAGACTCAGTTGGGTGGATCGAGTGGCTGGACTGAAGAAGATGGAGAAAAAAAAGAACTTTTTTTCGAAATGGAAAATATTATTATTATTATTATTATTATTATTATTATTATTATTATTATTATTATTATTATTATTACCTGCTAAGCCACAACCACAGTTGGAAGAGCAGAATGCCATATGCCCAGGGCCTCTACCGTATATGTTTACATACATATAACATATATATGTATATATATGTATATATATATATATATATATATATATATATATATATATATATATATATATATATATATATTTATACATATATACATACATATACACATACACACGCATACATACATACACACATATACACACAAACTTATACACACACATACACACACACACACACACACACACACACACACATATATATATATATATATATATATATATATATATATATATATATATATATATATATATATATGTGTGTGTGTGTGTGTGTGCGCGTATGTGTGTGTGTGTAATTTTTGTAACTACTCTTTAAAACAAAAAGTCTTTAATTGTAATATTTTAAACTAAAAGCACGTTCTGGGGAGTCATCTACAATCCGTCACTAATTCCAGGAAAAACGCAAACTTACAAAACCAGTTTAGAAAGCTTCATTGTTCCCGTCTTCTTTGCAACAGATATATGACGTAGTTTGTTAAAGTTCTTCGTCTCAGCTGCTCTGTTCTAGGTAATCAAATATTGGATAAAAATTCACTGTTTTTTAATGATAAAATGGCAGTCGAAATTAATATATACTTCTTGATTAGGAGTACACGTAATCTAAAGTTGATGCAATAATAGACGGATAAATTGCTCATATCATAAAACTTCACTTCAAACAACTGGTAGTCTATTGGAAAGTTCCTGCCTGGCAATGTGTTCGTCGAGAGTTCGAGCCTTGCTCATTTTAGAAAGTTTATATTATTATTATTATTATTATTATTATTATTATTATTATTATTGTTGTTGTTGTTGTTGTTGTTAACTAACCTACAACCCTAATTAGAAAAACAAGATCCTATAATCCTAATGGCTCCAACAGGGAAAAATAGCCCAGTGAGTAAAGGAAATAAGGAAATAAATAAACGATATGAGAAATAATTGACAATTGATAAAAGCAAAACAGATATTTCATATATAAACTATAAAAAACTTTTGTCAGCCTATTCAACATAGAAACCTTTGCTGCAAGTTTGAACTTTTGAAGTTCTAGTATTCTTTGCAACCTCACCATCCTTGTGTGCTAGCTATACATCTATTTCCTAGATTATCAGCAACCATTGCCTGTCCCTCCCTGGTCCAGCTTGAGTGGAGGGCGGCTTGGGTGCTGATCCTATGTACAGTATATACGGTCAGTTTCTGAGACATTTTCCTGTCCCTTTCTTGTGCCGTCTATGAGTGTCCTTTAAACCTTTAAGCTACATAAGAAGAGCTACGCTAGATATCTCATGAAAATGGCTCTTATAGACTTAAAAAGATCTAGACTTTCAGATACTCACCTACTCTAGCTGTGGTAAGCAGCTCTTCTAGAAAGACACTACAAAATCAAACCATTGTTCGCTAGTCTTGGGTAGTGCCATAACCTCTGTACCATGGTATTCCACTGTCTTGGGTTAGAGTTCGCTTGCTTAATGATACACTCGGGCACACTATCCTATATAATTTCTCTTCCTCTTGTTTGGTAAAGTTTTTATATTTTGAGGTTATTATTCTTGAAATATTTTATTTTTCTTGTTTCCTTTCCTCACTGGGCTATCTTACCTGTTGGGGCCCCTGGGCTTATAGCATCCGGCTTTTCCCACTAGGGTTGTAGCTTAGCAAGTAATAATAATAATAATAATAATAATAATAATAATAATAATAATAATAATAATAAGACAAAATTGATTGATAACGCAAATGTTTGAAAGACACATTCTCTAGTCTTGGGTCTTCAACTGTCTTGGATAAGAGTTGTTTTGTTTGAGGGTACACTATTCTTCCCCCCTCCCCACCCCCCCCCCCTTTTTTTAGTTTTTAAAGTTTACATATGAAGGATCAATTTTATTGTTGTTACTGATCTTAAAATATTTTATATTAATTATTCATTATTTCTCAAATAGCTTATTCATATACCTTTTTCTCCCTTTCCTCACTGGGCTATTTTACCGTGTTAGAGCCCTTGGGCTTATAGCATCCTGCTTTTCCAGCTAGGGTTGTAACTTAGCTAATAATAATAATAATAATAAAATAAAAATAATAATATACATCGATATCCATTACTTAAATATTGATAAAATAACACCGGCCCCCCCCCCCCCCTTTTTATGTATGAACTGAGTACCTAACTCTGGACAGACGTAAATTCTGACGTAAATTTGGATTGCAAATGGAAAATTATTATTATTATTATTATTATTATTATTATTATTATTATTATTATTATTATTATTATTATTATTATTATAATTTAAGCCAAACTCCCTCGATGGAAAAGCTGAGCAATATCCCTAGTTGGAAAAGCTAAGCTATAAACCTGGTTGGAAAAGCAAGGTGTTATAAGCTAAGGGCTCCAACAGGGAAAGAATATCCCAGTGAGGAAAGGAAACTTGGCAAGAAAAAACTACAAGAGGGAGATAAACAATCTAAATAAAATATACAGCAAAAACATTAAATTAGATCTTATATACAACAACTATAAAAACTTTAAGAGAAACAAGATAGAGCAGTGAGTCCGAGTGTACCCTCAAGCAAGCTTTTCTTGAAAACAAAACAACTAACAAGGAGAAATTGAGTGACACACAAGATATGTGTTTTGCATTTTCAAAGTCCTTTATTACTCGTCTGGTATCTATAGAATCTATGGCATGTCTTCAGACAATGACCTGACCAGTGACAAATGTGACACATTGTAGCATGAGAGGAATTTTTTTTCCGTTGGTCAATTTTCAAAATGGCCACCTCCTATTCATTTGGTTTTTGTTTATATATTTTCAACCTTAGAATAGGAGGATTCCCTAGTCTCCGTCAATTCATGTGTCCTTTTTTAAAATCAAGGTACTTTTTATGATCAACTCTCGACAGGATCTAAGTTTTTTTTCTTGCATCATTATGCTACTCTAAAACTAACAGGAAAAGTACATTAATAAATTTGTAAGCATAACGATGAATTTTGAAGAAACGATTAAAAATAACTGAAATACCGATTTCAATCATTAGGTTGTAAAGTACAACAGGAGCTGTGAAGGCTTCAATGGTAAACTTTGAAATTAAAACAATGAAGATCTATTTCTATATTATCTTGTGTAATTTGACCACATTGTATTAATGATAATTGAAAAGTTACTCCATCTAATTTGATGAAATATCAACCAAATCGATAGCAAACCCCCAAGACAAATCCTAGGATAAAACCAAGAAGAAAAAATCAACCTTAATCCCAAGAAGAAAAATGTAGCATAATGCCAAGAAGACCAAATCTACCTTGATGCAAAGAAGACAAAATCTACCTTGATGCAACAAAGACAAAATCTACCTTGATGCAAAGAAGACAAAATCTACCTTGATGACTGGAAGAAAAAATATACCTTGATGCTAAGAACATAAAATCAACCTTGATGCCAAGAACACACAAAAATATGTAGCATTATACCAGGAAGACAAAATGTACCTTCATGCCAAGAAGACAAAATCTACCTTGATGACATGAAGACAAAATCTACCGTGATGCCAAGAAGACAAAATCTACCTTGATACCCGGAACCTAAAATCTACCTTGATGCCAAGAAGACAAAATCTACCTTGATGACAAGAAGACAAAATGTACCTTGTTGCCAAGTAGACAAAATTTACCTTGATGACAGGAAGAAAAAATCTACCTTGATGCCAGAAAGACTAAATCTACCTTGATGCCAGGGAGACAAAATCTACCTTGATGCCAAGAAGACAAAGTCTACATTGATGACAAGAAGACAAAATCTACCTTGATGCCAAGAAGACAAAATTTACCTTGATGACAAGAAGACAAAACCTACCTTGATGCCAGGAAGACAAAATCTACCTTGATGTCAAGAACACAAAATCTAACTCGCTGCTGGGAAGACAAAATCTACCGTGATTCCAATAATTTTAAATTTATTATCCCAAGACTGAAAAATCTACCTAAATCCCAAAAAGGAAAATGTAGCATGATGCCAGGAAGACAAAATCTACCTTAAACCCAAGAAGAAAAATATAGCATGATGCCAGGAAGACAAAATATACCTTGATGCCAAGAAGAAAAATGTAGCATGATTCCAGGAAGACAAAATCTACCTTAATCCCAAGAAGAAAAATGTAGCATAATGCCAGGAAGACAAAATCTACCTTAATCCCAAGAAGAAAAATGTAGCATGATGCCAGGAAGACAAAATCTACCTTAATCCCAAGAAGAAAAATGTAGCATGATGCCAGGAAGACAAAATCTACCTTAATCCCAAGAAGAAAAATGTAGCATGATGCCAGGAAGACAAAATCTACCTTAATCCCAAGAAGAAAAATGTAGCATGATGCCAGGAAGACAAAATCTACCTTAATCCCAAGAATAAAACTGTAGCATGATGCCAGGAAGACAAAATCTACCTTGATGCCAAGAAGACAAAATCTACCTTGATGCCAAGAAGACAAAATCTACCTTGATGCCAAGAAGACAAAATTTACCTTGATGCCAGGAAGTCAAAATCTACCTTAATCCCAAGAAGAAAAATGTAGCATGATGCCAGGAAGACAAAATCTACCTTGATGCCAAGAAGACAAAATCTACCTTGATGCCAAGAAGACAAAATTTACCTTGATGACAGGAAGACAAAATCTACCTTGATGCCAAGACGACAAAATCTCCCTTGATGACCGGAAGACAAAACCTACCTTGATGCCAGGAAGACAAAATCTACCTTGATGTCAAGAACACAAAATCTAACTCGCTGTCGGGAAGACAAATAGTTTTAAATTTATTATCCCAAGACTGAGAATTTACCTTAATCCCAGGAAGAAAAATGTAGCATGGTGCCAAGAAGACAAAATCTACCTTGATGCCAAGACGACAAAATCTACCTTGATGCCAGGAAGACAAAATCTACCTTGATGCCAAGAAGAAAAAATCTACCTTGATGTCAGGAAGACATAATCTACCTTGATGCCAAGAAGACCAAATCTACCTTGATGCCAGGAAGACAAAATCTACCTTGATGCAAAGAAGACAAAATTTACCTTGATGACAGAAAGACAAAATCTAACTCGCTACCAGGAAGACAAAATCTATCTTGATTCCAATAATTTCAAATTTATTATACCAAGACTGAAAAATCTACCTTAATCCCAAGAAGAAAAATGTAGCATGATGCCAGGAAGACAAAATCTACCTTAATCCCAAGAATAAAAATATAGCATGATGCCAGGAAGACAAAATATACCTTGATGCCAAGAAGACAAAATCTACCTTGATGCCCAGAAGAGGAAATCTCCCTTGATGACAGGAAGACAATACCTACCTTGATGCCAGGAAGACAAAATCTACCTTGATGTCAAGAACACAAAATCTAACTCGCTGCCGGGAAGACAAAATCTACCTTGACTCCAATAATTTTAAATTTATTATCCCAAGACTGAAAAATCTACCTTAATCCCACGAAGAAAATGTAGCATGATGCCAGGAAGAGAAAATCTACCTTGATCCCAAAAAGAAAAATGTAGCATGATGCCAGGAAGACAAAATCTACCTTGATGCTAAGAAGACAAAATCTACCTTGATGCCAAGAAGACAAAATGTACCTTGATGTCAAGAAGACAAAATCTACCTTGATGCCAGGAAGACAAAATCTACCTTGATGCCAAGAAGACAATATCTACCTTGATGCCAGGAAGACATACTTTGATGCAAAGAACACAAAATCTACCTTGATGCCAGGAGGACAAAATCTACCTTGATGCCAAGAACAAAAAATCTACCTTGATGCTAGGAAGAGATAATCTATCTTGATGCCAAGAAGACAAAATCTACCTTGATACCAGGAAGACAAAATCTACCTTCCTGCCAGGAAGACATAATCTATTTTGATGCCAAGAAGACAAAATCTACCTTGATACCAGGAAGACAAAATCTACCTTCATGTCAAGAATACAAAAGCTACCTTGATGCCAGGAAGACAAAATCTACCTTGATGCCAAGAACACAAAATCTACCGTGATGCCAGGAAGACAAAATCTACCTTGATGCCAAGAAGACAAAATCTCCCTGGATGACAGGAAGACAAAACCTACCTTGATGCCAGGAAGACAACATCTACCTTGATGCCAGGAAGACAAAATCTACCTTGATGCCAAGAACACAAAATCTAACTCGCTGCCAGGAAGACAAAATCTATCTTGATTCCAATAATTTTAAATCTATTATCCCAAGACTGAAAAATCTACATTAATCCCACGGAGAAAAATGTAGCAAGATGCCAGGAAGACAAAATCTACCTTGATGCCAGGAAGACATAATTTGCCTTGATGCCAAGAACACAAAATCTAGCTTGATGCCAGGAAGACAAAATCTACCTTGATGCCAAGAACAAAAAATCTACCTTGATGCCAGGAACACATAATCTATCTTGATGCCAAGAAGACAAAATCTACCTTGATGTCAGGAAGACAAATTCTACCTTGGTGCCAGGAAGACATAATCTATCTTGATGCCAAGAAGACAAAATCTACCTTGATGCCAGGAAGACATAATTTACCTTGATGCCAAGAACACAAAATCTAGCTTGATGCCAGGAAGACAAAATCTACCTTGATGCCAAGAACAAAAAATCTACCTTGATGCCATGAAGACATAATCTATTTTGATGCCAAGAAGACAAAATCTACCTTGATGCCAGGAAGACAAAATGTACTTTGATGCCAGGAAGACAAAATCTACCTTGATGTCAGGAAGACAAATTCTACCTTGCTGCCAGGAAGACATAATCTATCTTGATGCCAAGAAGACAAAATCTACCTTGATGCCAGGAAGACAAATTCTACCTTGCTGCCAGGAAGACATAATCTATCTTGATGCCAAGAAGACAAAATCTACCTTGATGTCAGGAAGACAAATTCTACCTTGCTGCCAGGAAGACATAATCTATCTTGATACCAAGAAGACAAAATCTACCTTGATGTCAGGAAGACAAATTCTACCTTGCTGCCAGGAAGACATAATCTATCTTGATGCCAAGAAGACAAAATCTACCTTGATGCCCGGAAGACATAATCTACCTTGATGCCAAGAACACAAAAAAATCTAGCTTGATGCCAGGGAGACAAAATCTACCTGGATGCCAAGAACAAAAAATCTACCTTGATGCCAGGAAGACATAATCTATCTTGATGCCAAGAAGACAAAATCTACCTTGATGTCAGGAAGACAAATTCTACCTTGCTGCCAGGAAGACATAATCTATCTTGATGCCAAGAACACAAAATCTACCTTGATGCCAGGAAGACATAATCTACCTTGATGCCAAGAACACAAAATCTAGCTTGATGTCAGGAAGACAAAATGTACTTTGATGCCAGGAAGACAAAATCTACCTTGATGCCAGGAAGACAAAATGTACTTTGATGCCAGGAAGACAAAATCTACCTTGATGCCATGACGACAAAATCTATCTCGATGTTAAAGAAATCGGTATTTACCTTGACCACAAGAAGAAACAAAAAAATGTACATTGATGCCAAGAAGACAAAATCCACCATGATCCCAAGAATACAAATTCTATCCTGATGCCCAAAAAATCTACTTTGATGTCAAGAAAACAATATCTAGTTTGATCTCGTATGAAAACGAAAATTAATCTAGTAAAAGAAAGGTCAAACATAGATCGCACCCAAACTGTCCTGTTTTAGCTCGGTCCTGTAAGACACAATCTCAGATGCCCCCCCCCCCCCCCCCCAAAAAAAAAAAAAAAGCTATATTAATCTAGATATCTAAAGAGACAAAGAATAATGCCATCTCATAAAGAGGAACATCTGAAAGTATTTCATTTATCATGTCAAAGTTGTTTTCCAAATTACTAATTTCCGATTGACTTCTTCAGAGAAAACAATACTCTTACTTCCCGAAATGAATAATTTAAAATAACAATGAAAGAGGCAAAAAAAAAAACAAAAATGTTACATGGAACTGACGGTAGAAAAAAAGTAAAGTTAATGTTCTGATAAAGAAATGTTACAAATTATGCTCCGGATTAAGAGCTCAAACTTCATTTTAGGGTAGAACTTAAAGAATGAATATCAGGGAAAAACGTTTAAAATTAACTTGAACATTTTAAAGAGAATAATCAACCAGAATCGTGTAAACGAAACTTTCGAGTGCAAATAAAAAGTGCATACATGAATCATTATTAGGTTCAGTTACAAAGGAAATATATTTGTGAT
>NC_090757.1:3728713-3731213 GCF_036898095.1 Palaemon carinicauda
TCAGTTACAAAGGAAATATATTTGTGATGTAGTAAATCTATAGTCATGAAGTATAATGGAATATTGGCAAAAAAAAAAAAAAAAAAAAAAAAAAAAAACAATAAAATTAATGAGAGGTCAATAACAAACCCAAATGAAGCTAATCACGCGAAACATGATATATGTATATATATATATATATATATATATATATATATATATATATATATATATATATATATAATATATTATATATATATATATATAAAACATACAAGATTATTATTATTATTATTATTATTATTATTATTATTATTATTATTATTATCATTATTATATTTTAAATCCAGGGACTCCAATAGGAAAATGGCCCAGTGAGGAAAAGAAATAAGCAAATAAACTACATGAGATGTTTGTGAATAACAGCATTTAAGTAAATTTCTTATATAAAACTACAAAAATTTCAAAATAACCAGAGGAAGAGAAATAAAATAGAATAGTGTGCCCGAGTGTGCAAAATGAAGTTAAGGATGAAATGTGATATAATTCATTATTCATGTACAATCGGAGAGTACTGATTGCAATTGAAGACACATGTCACGTCAAACCTTAATGATATTGACAAGCAACACCTAATCGCAGAGGGGAAAGACGAAATGGAAAAGAGGATAAAAGATTTAAGTACTAATCTGAAGAAGAGCAGGTAGAGAGGGGAGGACAGACCTATATAAATTCTTTAAGGTTATTCATGTTAGTTTTCAAAATGCTCAATGAATGAAAACTACCAAATATAGGAGGAAAGGTTCAATAAAAGAAAGATTGGAAAATTAACTTACATGAATGGCAGGCGTAGTGAAATAACAGAAGAAATAAGGCTGTCGCGACTGAGATGGTGTGGTTACGTGGTTGAGGATGGATGTTGGGTACTCTGGGGAGGGAGTAAGGAGGGCTTGGGAGGAACATGTTAGGGGGAGAAAATCTAGAGATGTAGAGAATTAGATGGCAAGATATGGTGAAGGATGATACGGAGAGAAGAGGTTTGGTGGAAGAGGATGCCTTTGATAGAAGGCATTGGAGACGGTGCATCAGGCAACCAACCCCTTAATGTAGGGATAAAAAAAATTGGGTATGGTATTCTCCAACACTTACAATTCTTCAAGGTGAAATAAACAGATCCAAGTCCATCAGCATTGTCATCCAAGATATTTTAAATAGCGGTTTGAATCCAGTAAGACCATAAATACCTCAAAGGTTATGAGAAAAAGTACTGAAACCAATTAAATTATCTGCGAAACCAAAACAAAGTTCCAAGGAAAGAACTTGAAATTGCCTTTATAAAATAATCTTTGTCTTCACAGACAGGTAAGGAAAGATTGAAAATCCTCCATTATATGAGAAATGGGGGACGTTTCTAGAAAATCTCATTTTCAGAGGAAACAGAAATACTAATGTCGCCACATACATATTCATTGCAAACAGTTTCGACATTTCGAATGTCATCATCAGTGCTACCTAAAGTAGAGATAAAAGAAACAATACAATTTCAAATGACTTATCTTATGTAATTTCTAATTTGAAATTGTATTATTTCTTTTATCTTTAGGTAGCACTGATGATGACATTTAAAATGTCGAAACGTTTGCAATATATATGTATGTGGCGACATTAGTGTTTCTGTTTCTCATCCAGGATATCCTCATCAGATCCCAAATATCCTAATTAGGTCGGTTGACATCACCTATAGAAACCTCTTGATTCTTCATAACCTGGCTGGAATCCCAAAGATACTCTCCAGGATTCTTCAATAACCTTCCTCGATCCCCAAAAGAGCCAAGGGTTAATAGGGAAAGATCAAACATCCTACAGAGCACTCTATTCGGCTTCTCAATGACCTCGATGGTCAAACATCCCTCCACCCCCCTTTGTAAATGACATCCCATTCTGACCCCAAATGGGTTTCCGGCCGTCGCCTCATTCTTCGCCCCCGGCCTCTCTCCTCAAATCTCATCCACCTGATTAAATCTGCTCCTAAAAATTCCGAATGGTTGCAATCCCCGCATTTTCAACTTAATGGCCACTATGGAGGGGGACAACGAAGATGGCTGGCTGGTCGCGATGGGGTGCTCTGTGACAAACTGACAATTACCGTTGTTTTAGTGAGATTCAGGGGTCTCTCTCTCTCTCTCTCTCTCTCTCTCTCTCCTCTCTCTCTCTCTCTCTCCTCTCTCTCTCTCTTATCGTTACCAATGGTTTTATTTACGCATTCTCTCTCTCTCTCTCTCTCTCTCTCCTCTCTCTCTCCTCTCTCTCTCTCTCTCATATCGTTACCAAATGGTTTCATTTAACGCATTCCCTTTCATTTACGAATCTCTCTCTCTCCTCTCTCTCTCTCTCTCTCTCTCTCTCTCGTATCGTTACCAATAGTTTATTTTACGCATTCATTTTTTTACCAATCTCTCTCTCTCTCTCTCCTCTCTCTCTCTCTCTCTCTCTCTCTCTCTCTCGTATCGTTACCAATGGT
>NC_090757.1:3736213-3746213 GCF_036898095.1 Palaemon carinicauda
ACCTCCAGTCATGATGATATGGATGGCATGAGCTACCCTCTCCCCCTTCCCCCCTCCCAAAATAAAAGAGATTGACGGCGTTTTGCATCATTTTATTTCCATAGGCCACGTGCAACCACCCGCTTCCCGCCCCCCCCCCCCCCCCCCCCCGGGGGCCTCATATTCGCCAAAATAGCCAACGTGAAAAGTTGGTTTCAAAAGCAAGGTATTATAAATTACACCTCAGTGAATTCGTTTGATCCTATTTTCACGAGTTGCCTATAATGAAGTTAATATGAATAGGCGATGAATCTATAAATTCGTATAGTATAGCCTAAACATGCATAAATAGAAATGTGTCTGTATACGCAGGTACCAACCACACGCACATATTCATACCTATTATTATTATTATTATTATTATTATTAGTAGTAGTAGTAGTAGTAGTAGTAGTAGTAGTAGTAGTAGTAGTACCATTATCACGACATTTTCATTGATGATAATAATAATAATAATAATAATATTATTATTATTATTATTATTATTATTATTATTATTATTATTATTATTATTATTATTGTTATAATTAATAATAATAATAATAATAATAATAATAATAATAATAATAATAATAATAATAATAATAATAGATCGATCTATACATATACATGTATTCAGATTGACATATCCAAATCTAGAAATGTCTCCACATTCTATAGAACATAAATTTACTATAAAGTAGCTGTATTCCTCTCCTCACGCTGCTGTAATAATCTGTACTGATTATTTAGACATCCTTTCCGATATCAAATCTATTTGAAATTTCAACAGATTTATCTTGATACCAGCCAGTGGCGATAAATATTTCCAGGTTTCCAGGTACTATATCAGACAATGCTTTGGTAATCTGATTATTATAAATTTCTATTTTTTTTTATAAAATGCAGTTTGCATCAAAAGTTTCCTCGTGGTTGTTAAAGCAGATAATGCTGACCCTGTTTTCTATTCCTCTTTTAATTTTGTGGTGGCCAAAGTGGTAACGTCCCTGACTGGTGATCGTCAGACTCGGGTTCAGTCTCGCTCAAACTCGTTCGTTCCTTTGGTAGCTGCAACCCCACGATCCTTGCGAGCTAAGGATGTGGGGTTTGGGGGAGCCTATAGGTCAATCAGCTGACTCATCAGCAGTCATTGCCTGGCCCTCCTTGGTCCTAGCTTGGGTGGAGAGGGGGCTTCGGCACTGATCATATGTATATATGGTCAGTCTCTAGGCATTGTCTTGCCTGATAGGGCAATGTCACTGTCCCTTGCCTTTGCCATTCATGAGCGGCCTTTAAACCTTATTTAAATTATTTTACAAAAAGGTTTAAGGGCCATCTATAAAGCTTTATAGTGACAATTTTTAGTTATTTGACATAAATGAGACACTTTCAAATTCCTTGTCTTAGCATCCCCGTTTAAAGGTTTAAAGGCCATTCATGAATGGCAGAGGCAAGGGACAGTGACACTGCCATATCAAGCAGGACAATGCCCTAGAGAATGACCATCGTCCAAGCCCCCTCCCCTTCCAAGCTAGGACCAAGGAGGGCCAGGAAATGACTGTTGACTGGTGTTTATCTCCAGACAGGGGCTCTATGACTAAATGCCATCTCTTCATACCCTACCCATATTATTATTATTATTATTATTATTATTATTATTATTATTATTATTATTATTATTATTATTATTATTATTAATTATAATTATAATTATAATAACAATTATTATTATTATCATTATTATTATTATTATTATTATTACTTGTTAAGCTACAACCCTAGTTGGAAAAGCAGGATGCTAAAAGCCCAGGGACTCCAACTGGGAAAATAGCCCGGCGAGGAAAGGAAACCGGAAAAATAAAATATTTTAAAAACAGTAACAACATTAAGACAAATATTTCGTATATAAACTATAAAAACTTTAAAAAACAAGAGGAAGAGAAATAAGATGGAATAGTGAGCCCGAGTGTACCCTCAAGAAAGAGAACTCAAACCCAAGACTGAGGAAGGACCTTAGTACAGAGGTTACGGCATTACCCAAGACTGAAGAACAATGGTTTGATTTTGGAGTGTCCTTCACCTAGAAGAGCTAAAGAGTCACTTCTACCCTTATCAAGAGGAAAGTAGCCTCTGAACAATTGCGGTGCAGCAGTTAACCCCTTGAGAGAAGAAGAATTTTTTGGTAATCTCTGTGTAGTCAGGTGTATGAGGACAGAGGAGAACATGTCAAGAATAGGCCAGACTATTCGGCGTATGTGTAGGCAAAGGGAAAATGAACCGTAACCAGAGAGAAGGATCCAGTGTAGCACTGTCTGACCAGTCAAAGGATCCCATAACTCTCTAGCTGTAGTATCTCAACTGGTGGCAGGTTCCCTGACCAACTTACTACCTAGATAATGACACGTGTAAGCTAAACCCGCCTATTAAGACTTGAACCATATGAACATGGATTCACCCACCCTCAATCCGTAATGATGGGCTTCAGGAATCAGGCCTGAAGCCGAGGCTAGACCCCAAAGATCCCCCTGGATTCCGATGACCCAACCTTTGGGTATAAATTAGTTCCGCCAAAAAGGTCCAAATCATCTTCGTGGAGACTGAGGTCATCCAATATACTCTCACATATAACAATGAATTTAAATACCTTCACAACCTTGACCCTTGCTCCCATTTATCTAAGCAGTGAACTGTAACAAATATGGATATATCCATGCCAGTTAAACATACTAAAACAAATACATGAAAAATAAGGGAAATATTACTCATAAAGTTTAAAACACAAGAAAGAAGAAAGATTATAAAATAAGTAGACCGAAGTGAAATTGAGGTGTTAAAAAAAGATTATAGAGAGAATTAGAGACAAACTGTGGATTTAATTCGCTTAAACACTAATGGATTCAAATTATATTTCATGTTGAAGCCGAGATACTTCATCACGGAATTTTCTCAGTGAGATGGAATATATATATATATATATATATATATATATATATATATATATATATATATATATATATATATATATATATATATATATATATATATATATACATATAAATGTATATATAAATATATATTTGTATTACATACATACATACATACATATATATATATATATATATATATATATATATATATATATTATATATATATATATATATATATATATATATATATATATATATATACACAATACAAAATACGACATATCAGAGTGACTATACACGCTCTACCCTCGGACCAGACCTAAGAAATAATCAACAAACGAACTAATCACGTACACAAAGCACATACACGCACGACACTTACATACAAATACACCCAAAATACACACTCGAAGCCCATCACAAAAGAAAAATTCACCCCCCCCCCCACCGAAAAAAATGCATAATCCAACCGAACGCAAAATCATCCAAGCAAAGAGAGCAATGCGTCCCTAGCTACTTTTTATCTCACGGTCTTATATGCAACCAGGACGCTTGTTAACTTCGTGGTATGGAGAGGATTAGCACACGGATCCACAGAAAAGAAAAAGACGTTTCCTCGTTTTTCTTTTTTTATTTCATTTTTTTTTGAGGGGGGGGGGCGGAGGTGGGCAAATCAAACTAGATTTCTTGCGAGTGTTTGGGGTGGTGGTTTTGGATTTTAATAATGTTATTTAGTTGTAATAATAATAATAATAATAATAATAATAATAATAATAATAATAATAATAATAATACAGCGATACAAAGAAGCAATTAATATATTCGAATTACTTTTAGAACCACGAAAAAGACAATAAGAAATTATCAAAAAACGTAAAATTCTTTTCTTTTTTTAATAAACGAAATAGGGTTGTGGGGGCCTGGTGGTGGCGTCCTTGCCTGGTGATAAGAGTCCAGCTCAAACTCGTTAGTTCCTTCGGTCGCTGCAACCTCACCGTCCTTGTGAGGTAAGGATGGGGGTTTGGGGGAGCCTATAGGTCTATCTGCTGAGTCATCAGCACCCATTGCCTGGGTCTCCTTGGTCCTAGCTTGGGTGGAGGGGGGGTTTGGGCGCTGATCATATGTAATATGGCCAGTCTGCAGGACATTGTCCTATTGGATAGGGCAATGTTACTGTCCTTACCTCTGTCATTCATGAGCGACCTTTAAACCTTTAAAAGACGGAATAGAATCTGAACAAGGCCAAAGTCAAATTACAGCAGAACCCGGCCGCGAGATTGAACGGATGCCAATATGGTCGTAATGGCTACAAACCGAGTTATCAGAAACTAATCCAATATACAAAGGGCTTAGGCAATATGCGTGTGACGATGTTAAATCAGTAACCGACAGCGTAAGATTAATACCGAATAATAATGACGTCTGCTTTAACACCTTTTGGACGAGTTGCAAAAGCGACTTGGTCACCGGTTTAACACCAGAATTACTATTACTACTACTACTACTACTACTACTACTACTACTACCTAATATTATCATTATCATTATTATTACTAGTGTAAGCATAAACATATATATATATATATATATATATATATATATATATATATATATACATATATATATATACATACATACATATATATATATATATATATATATATATATATATATATATTATATATATATATATATATATATATATATACATATATATATATACTTGCTCTTTGTTATATAGGAAAGATTATTATTATTATTATTATTATTATTATTATTATCATTATTATTTCAAACTGATCGAACATTCATACGGTAGAAATCTCATATTGGTATAAAAAATAATCATGACTGTACTGCTAAAATTACTCTTCGAACGATAAATCCACATTGTAGATTTTTACTATAGGCCTAACTGACCTTTTAATTGCTAAAATTTTCGAACATGAGTTTACAGATTGCAGCAGATTACACCTTTCTCAAAACCCGGGCTCACTATTCTATCTTATCACTCTTCCTCTCATTTCATTAAAATTTTTAATAGTTCATATATGAAATATTTATTTTTGTGTTGTTACAATTCTTAAAACATTTTACTCTAATTGTTAATTCCTTGTTTCTTTTCCTCAGTGGGGTATTTTCTCTGTTGGAGCCCCTGGGCTTATAGCATCCTGCTTTTCCAACTAGGGTTGTAGCTCAGAAAGTAATAATAATAATAATAATAATAATAATAATAATAATAATAATAATAATAATAATAATAATAATAAAATATGGTGAGCGTTACTAATTTTACCCTTTCAAGACAATTGTGGAAGATTAGGGTCTTAATCAATGGTGGTCTATTATCTTTATTACGTTATTTCCTTTCCTCACTTGGCTATTTTCCCTATTGGAGCCCTTGGGCTAATAGCATCCTGCTTTTAAAACTGAGGTTGAAACGGATTTAAACCACTAAAATCTTAATATCCATAATGAATTTATCTTGCATGAAGTTGCTAAAATAACTCTATCTAATATTGAAAAATCAAATGGATCTCTAGTTCTTTATATGAATTTTCCCTAATCCTCTACCTGGTTTACACGAACGAGACTGCACCTTTATTGCAAAACAAGTAATGGTAAAATCACATCCCACAGAAAAACCTGATCTAGGCCTACATGGCTGGGGTATATGAAGCGCGAAGTAGGAGATGATGAATGGAAAAGTATTGATTTCAAAGCTGAAGATGGAGACAACAGACGAAATCTAACCGAGGCTCTTTGCGTCAATGGGCGTAGAAGGAGGAGATGATGACGATGGTGATGATGATGATGATAATGATGATATTTGATACTGATGGGTTTGGCAGGATGATGATAATGATGATATTTGATACTGATGGGTTTGGCAGTTTCAATGTCCTTAATATACAAACATAAGAGAGTGCAGGTCAGGATCCTTTTCCTTAGTTTAAGAAAAATCTAAAAATTTTCTTTCATAAATCCAGGATTGTGGCGATCAATGAGCCCCCATCATTAAGAGACAATTGTTTTTTATTTTATTAATCAATAGAATTTAGTTGCAATGCAAAGTAATTATTACTTGTGACTGATGATTTATCGGTGCAATGACTTAAGATGTGACTTCAACGGGAAAATGTGTATATGTAACGTGCTTAAATTATAATGTGAAACTGTACCATGTAACGTAATTTTCAAACTAATGATAGAGGGTTGTTGATATTTTATATAAAGAAAAAATTATTGTGAGAAAATGTCGTTGATAGATACTATATTTCAGCAGAAGTATTGTGAGAAAACTGTCCTTGATACAGGCACTATATATCAACAGAAGAATTGTGAGAACACTGTCCTTGATAGACTCTATATATCAGCAGAATTATTGTTAAAAACTGTCCTTGATAGACTATATATCAAAAGAAGTATTGTGAGAAATTGTCCTTGATAAATACAATATATCAACAGAAGTATTGTGATAAAACTATCATTGATATAAACTATATTTCAGCAGTACTGTGAGAAAACTGTCCTTGATAGACACAATATATCAACAAAAGTATTATAAGAAAACTGTCCTTGATAGATAAGTGTTTATGTTGTGTGCATCTTACAGATAAGAAGACATTGGCCCCCAGTAGACATTTAAACCCTGTTTAGGGCCCGGTCACACCGCCCGAACGTTGCTGGAGCGTTCCTTGAACGGCAGGGAGGTGGACTAAACCCTCGGAAATTTAATTTAATGTTTTTACGTTCGGTCTTTATTAGGCTGCTGAACGTAGCAAATCCTCGCATATTTCCTGAGTTTTCTTACACCTTTATTATGGAAGTTGCTAATTTACGCAATAAGGGTATTAGTATACATGATGTCGAAAAGTTTCGGTCAGCTTTTTTTTTTTTTTTTTTTTTTTTTTTTTTAATACTGTTAATAAACCCCGACATTTTAATTAGGATACAGCGACCATAATTTTTACCCTACTTTGTTATTATCTTTTACAGGTTGGTGACTGTAATATCACTCCGCTACGCTTTTCGACATCCTGTATACCAATACCCTTATTCCATAAATTAGCAACTTCCATAATAGAGGTGTAAGAAAACTCAGGAAATATGCGAGGATTTGCTACGTTCAGCAACCTAATAAAGACCGAACGTAAAAACGTTGGATTAAATTTTCGAGGGTTTGGTCCACCTCCCTATACCGTTCAAGGAACGCTCCAGCAACGTTCGGGCGGTGTGACCGGGCCTTTAGATTAAATAGCTTTTGAGTTATGCAGATCATAAAAAAAAATAATTATACATATAAATAAATACACGCGTATCAAAACATAACCTCCAGACAAAACAGAGGGACCCAGTAAACCTTTTAACTCGGTTTAGCGAAAAACTTAAAGATTTGGTTAAACAGTTTTTGAGTCATGCAAATCAAAAACATAAAAACACAAATAAATACACGCCTATCAAAACATAATCTTAGCAACGAAGTTGGCGAAGGTAATGAATAAATAGAATAGCAAACGCATCAGCAGCATTGAACAAAATCTTATAAATCTTTAGAGATAAAAAGAGGAATCGGAAAGAAAACAGATTAAAACTCCGCTAATCTTGATATAAAACGTCACAGATAATATTGGTGGGTTTGGGTAAAACCTAACACAAAGATAAGAAAATGGGATTAAAACTAGATAAGAAATCTAGTTTGATTTAATACGAGTGGAGAAAATATATGTAAGTACGAAGGTGGCCTAAACCATTAACACGTTAAAAAATACTTTTATTACCATTAAATAATAAACATCAGAATTAAGTCAACGTTCATAGGAAAGAAAAAATGGCATAAGCGGATACATCTCTCTCTCTCTCTCTCTCTCTCTCTCTCTCTCTCTCTCTCTCTCTCTCTCTCTCTCTCTCTCTCTCTCTTTAAATGCTGTGCTAAACTGGTGCTACCGTTCATAGATCACTTCTCTCTTTGGAAGAAAGGATATGTTCATTTCTATTCATTGTTTTGAATTCAGAAACATATGATAGGTCTTTCCTATTCTATTTCTTTGTATTTTACCTGATTTTTTCATTACAATTCCGCCTATCAAAATAGATACAAAAGAACGAGTCTTATGTTGTACACATTATTATTATTATTATTATTATTATTATTATTATTATTATTATTATTATTATTATTATTATTATTATTACAAGCTAAGCTATAACTTATAGTTGGAAAAGCAAGATGGAGCCCAAGGGCTCCAACAGGGAAAAATAACCCAATAAGGAAAGGAAACAAGGAAACAAAAAACTCCAAGTAATAAACAATCAAAAAAATATATTTTAAGAACAATAACAATATTGAATTCGATCTTTCATATATAAAGTAAAAAAACTTCAAAAGGAGGTAGAGAAATAAGATAGAACAGCGTGCCCGAGTGTACTATTGAGCAAGAGAAACATATTGGAAACAATCCAGCAAGTAATTTTACTCCAATTAAAATTTTAAACAATAATAAAATATAATAAGGCTTTTGCAGCCACTGGCGAGTCTCACCGCTTCTTTCTCCAACTTCAAACGCCTTTTAAATGCGAGTTTTGTATCACATTTGGAATACTGTTTTACGAAGGGACGTGAGCCATGTCCCAGACTGGCTTCATAATGACTTGTCAATAAATTAAGCAAGCAAACTATTTGTAATATGAATGCTTGAACTTTAAGAGTATATTAGTATCCACCCGGATCCCTTGGAAGAATTTAATTACGAACACCAATTCTGAATAAGAATTTCATTACCTACTTGCATCTTTTATCTTTTCATAAGCGCAGCATAAAACCTAAATACTGCCGATTCGGCGCCTTGAGGTGGCTTCAGGAATAGCAAACAGAAGAGGAGCAAGTTACGCCTGAATAGACCTCAAATGTAGCACAATGATAAGAGAAAATTTATATTCATAGAGAGTCCTGATAATGACTTAATCCGGACAGTTATGAAGGCCGGAGCATTTAACCCACGAAGGCTTTGCAAAAATCCAGCTTGCCAGCAAGCCAGTCATTTCGGTCATGCCGTCCTTCGAGGGGGGTAACTTAAGTAAACACCCGTAGCTAGTTTTATGTGCTACGCCAGCTGGGTCGTGAAAATCACGTGCTTCCAGCCTGCTTTGTTTATTGCTAGAGGCCCGAGGTTGTTCTTTTAACCTGTTTGCTTGCTGCTTACTTTATTGCAGGTTGTGTTCTCTTTGTTTATTGCTAGAGGCCCCAGGTTGTTCTTTCAACCTGGTTGCTTGTTGCTTATTTTATTGCAGATTGTGGCCTCTTTGTTTATTTCTAGAGGCCGGATGTTGTTCTTTTAACAAATTTGCTTGTTGCTTACTTTATTGCAGGCTGTGACCTCTTTCTTGTTTATTTCTAGAGGACAGAGGTTGTTCTTTTAACCTGTTTGCTTGTTGCTTACTTTATTGCAGGTTGTGGCCTCTTTCTTGTTTATTTCTAAAGGCCCGAGGTTGTTCTTCTAACATGTTTGCTTGTTGCTTACTTTATTGCAGATTGTGGCCTCTTTCTTGTTTATTTCTAGAGGACAGAGGTTGTTCTTTTAACCTGTTTGCTTGTTGCTTACTTTATTGTAGGCTGTGATCTCTTTCTTGTTTATTTCTAGAGGCCCGAGGTTGTTCTTTTAACAAGTTTGCTTGTTGCTTACTTTATTGCTGGTTGTGGCCTCTTTCTTGTTTTTTGCTAGAGGCCGGATGTTGTTCTTTTAACCTGTTCGTTTGTTGCTTAGTTTATTGCAGGTTGTGGCCTCCTCCTTGTTTATTTCTAGAGGACCGAGGTTGTTCTTTTAACGTGTTTGCTTGTTGCTTACTTTATTGCAGGTTATGGCCTCTTTCTTTTTTACTGCTAGTGGTCCAAGGTTGTTCTTTCAACCTATTTGCTTGTGTCTTACTTTATTGCAGGTTTAGGCCTCTTTCTTGTTTATTTCTTGATGTCGGATGTTGTTCTTTTAACCTTTTCGTTTGTTGCTTACTTTATTGCAGGTTGTGGCCTCTTTTTTGTTTATTTCTAGAGGACGGAG
>NC_090757.1:3758713-3768713 GCF_036898095.1 Palaemon carinicauda
GTCATTCTGCTTACAGAGAGGCTATAAAAGAAGCGTAGTTTTTTCCTTGGTCTTCTTTGAGAAGTCCTAATTACAAAGAGACAATAAAAGAAGCGTAGTTTGAGAGGTCCTACTTACATAGAGACAATAAAAGAAGCGTAGTTTGAGAAGTCCTATTTACATAAGAGACAATAAAAGAAGCGTAGTTTTCCTCTTTGAGAAGTTCTACTTACAGAGAGACAATTAAAGAAGCTTAGTATAAGTCTTACTTACAGAGAGACAATTAAAGAAGCGTAGTTTTTTCCTTTTTCTTCTTTGAGAAGTTTTAACTTATCTAGAGGAGGTCAACGAACGGAGGAGATTTCATCTGTATTATTAACTTTTTCTTACTCAAAATTTCAAACTTGTAGCGATTGCTTTTATGTTAAACAGGCTGACATGAGTCTCCTTTTTATAGTTTATATTATCATTATCATTATTACTTCCTAAGCTACAGCCCTAGTTGGAAAAGTAGAATGATATAAGACCAGGGGCCCCAACGGGGAAAATAGCCCAGTGAGGAAAGAAAAAAATTAAGAACAGTAACATTAAAATAAATATTTCTTACTAAATTATAAAAACTTTAACAAAATAAGAGGAAAAGAAACAAGATAGAATAGTGTGCCCGAGTATGCCCTTAAGCAATAAAACTATAACCTAAGACAGTGGAAGACCATGATACAGAGGCTATGGCACTACTCAATACTAGAGAACAATGGTTTGATTTTGGGGTGTCCTTCTCCCAGAAGAGCTGCTTACCATAGCAAAAAGAGTTTTTTTCTACCCTTACCAAGAGGAGAGTAGCCACTGAACAATTACAGTGCGTAGTTAACCCCTTGGATGAAGAAGAATTAATTGGTAATCTCAGAGTTGTCAGGTGTATGAGGACAAAGGAGAATCTATAAAGAATAGACCAGACTATTCGGTGTATGTGTAGGCAAAGGGAAAGTGAACCGTAACTAGAGAGAGAGATCCAATGTAGTACTGTCTGGCCAGTCAATGTACCCCATAACACATAACACTCTAGCGGTAGTTCTCGACGGGTGGCTGGTGCGCTGGCCAACCTACTACCTATAGATGAAACATCTATTCTACTGTTCTTAAAATATTATATTTAAATTATTTATTGCTTCTCTATTAGTTTATTCATTTCCTAATTTCCTTTCCTTCACTGGGCTATTTACCCTGTTGAAGCCGTTGGGCTTATAACATCTCGCTTTTCGAACTAGGGTTGTAGCTTAGGTAATAATAATAATAATAATAATAATAATAATAATAATAATAATAATAATAATAATAATAATCTCCTACGAACTGCATTCTTTAACAAAATTACGTGAAAGTTTCATTACTCCCATATTGATAATATCTTGATTACAATTTTATAATTTTCAGAATGTTTTATTGTATCTATATATAAATCATTCACTTATTTGTGTGTGTATATATATATATATATATATATATATATATATATATATATATATACTGTATATATATATATATATATATATATATATATATATATATATATATATATATATATATATATATATATATATATATATATATACTGTATATATATATATATATATATATATATATATATATATATATATATATATATATATATATATATATATAGTTAGATAGATACAGTAGATAGCCAAATAGCCCTGAAATAGCCCACAATATTATATACAAGCTTTCTATATTAATTTTAGAAACATGTGTATAGTTTTTATCGAGATAAGAACACAGAAATCTGTAAAAATATAGTAATGCATACGCATATGACAAATAAGTATATATCCTGGTAAATTGGTAATCATTATCTGGCTACGAAAGAGAGAGACTCTGCAGGTTTAAACAAATTAAATCTTATTTACAGCATGGAAAATCCTATTGTAAGATAAATTACAAAGCTATAAATAACAATCCGTTAATTAATTCTTACTCAAAGATATACCTTAAGGGAGGGATCATAGCATGACTAAATCAATACCCTTTTCTATAGAGCTGGCAATTTGGGTGACGTTTATCATAATTTTCTTTGTATTTAATATAAGGAAAATCAACGATACTTATTGAAATAGAAATGAAAATAAGAGAAAAATTACTGGGCGTCGGGGATGTAACCTTTGAAAAACAGACATTCAAGAAAAGATTATCTTTGAAAATTTACTGGTGAATGCAATCTTATTGTCATTGAGTGCGTTAATGTTCTACCTGTTGAAACACCAGTAGCCATTGCCTTGCCCTCCCAGATCCAAGCCATGGTGTAAAGACAGTTTTTGAAGTGTAAACAATGTTTAGGAAACGTTAGGTGAAAGAAGAAACCATAAACATTTATAATAGGGAATGTCCATACAAGAACAGAATCAGTATGAAAAGAAATATGATACAGTGACTAAAGCACTCCACTGGATTCTGTTTAGAAAATACCAAATGCCTTGCAGCAGAAAATGGTAAGCAGCTTTTCTAGGAGAAGGGCACTCCAAAATCAAACCATTGTTTTCTAGGCTTGGTTAGTGCCGTAGCCTCTGTACCATGGTCTTCCACTGTCTTGGGTTAGAGTTCTCATGCCTGATGGTTCACTTGGACACACTATTCTATCTTATTTCTCTTCCTCTCCTTTTATTAAGTTTTTATGGTTTATATAGGAAATATTCATTTTAATGTTGTTACTGTTCTTGAAATAATTTTTTTCCTTGTTTCCTTTCCTCACTGGACTATTTTCCCTGTTGCAGCCCCTGGGTTTATAGCATCCTGCTTTTCCAATTAGGGTTGCAGCTTAGCAAGTAATAACAATAATAATAATAGAACGTCTGATTTGGTATGGAAGTGATTCTGAGACACTGGTGTGCCGTCCACAAAATTTAGCAGTATATGAAAAAGCAGTAACTGAACAGAGTAATAATAAAATGGACGATTTCCTAATAGTTAAATCTCGTAGTAAGACGCGGCTGGATAGGCATTGAGAGTCACCTGACAGACTAAGGAATGAAACAGCAAGGAGTTCTGCCGTCAAAGTAACCACAAGATTGACCAAGAAGATTTATATAGAGAAGAAGAAAGCAAATTTTGTGGTAGCCTACTAGTAAGTCCCTGCCTGATAGTCTGTTGGGAGAAATTTCAAGGCCCGCTTAAGCTTGAAACCTTCTAATGATGTCTGCAACATCAACATCCTTGTGAGCTGTGGATTGGAAAAGCATATTAGTCTACCAGCTGAGTCATCAGCACCCATTTCCTGGCAATCCTAGGTCCTATCTTGATGGAGAGAGGCTTGGGCGTTGATTATAATGGTTAGTCACAAGGGCATTGTTCTTTTTATGACATTGTCCTGTCTCTAGCTTCTGCCATTTATGTTGTCCTGTCTCTAGACTCAACCATTTATGTTGTTCTGTCTCTAGCCTCTGCCATTTACGTTGTCCTTTCTCTAGCCTCTACCATTTATGTTGTCTTGTCTCTAGCCTCTGCCATTTATGCTGTCCTGTCTCTAGCCTCAGGCATATATGTTGTCCTGTCGCTAGCCTCTGCCATTTATGTTGTCTTGTTTCTCGCCTCTACCTTTTATGCTGTCCTGTCTCTTGCCTCTGCCATTTATGCTGTCCTGTCTCTGGTCTCTGCCATTTATGTTGTCCTGTCTCTACCCTCCGCCATTTACGTTGTCCTTTCTCTAGCCTCTGCCATTTATGTTGTCTTGTCTCTAGCCTCCGCCATTTACGTTGTCCTTTCTCTAACCTTTGTCATTTACGTTGTCCTGTCTCTAGCCTTTGCCATTTATTGTCCTGTCTCTAGCCTCTACCTTTTATGCTGTCTCTCTCTCGTCTCTGCCATTTATGTTGGCTTGTCTCTAGCCTCTACTACTGAAGAGCGATCTTCAAAACCTGAGTGTGGAAGATAGAAAGATGATTGAAAAGCTGGGTAAGATAGGGGTCATGAATTACAATGTAACGCATAAATTTCAAATCTACCGTGCGGACAGATGAAAACTGAAAACTGAAGCACCCCAAACATGACAGTAAACTCGGTACAGGGACGAATAAATCCAGCATAGAGCTCCAATAGCTGGGACGAGGGAAAGAATTTACGGCATTTAAACAATAACTATATTTTCTTTACACCAGATTTAGTTAACAATGTGAACTATTTCATCTCTACAAAACAATTTTCATAAAACCTGATCAAAGAAAATATTGATAAAAGAGATATTGAATTAAATGTTACTCATGACAATCCTGCCATGCAAGAATACCAGAATGAAAAAGAGTAATACCATTTACCATAGTTTCTCTTGGTTTTGAAATACACTTGCCGATTTCGTAACGTCCCTGACTAGTGAACGCCTACTGGAGTTCGAGTCCCCCTCAAATTCATTAGTTCCATTGGTCGCTGCAACCTCATCATTCTTGTGAGCTAAGGATGGCGGGTTTGGGGGAGCCCATAGGTCTATCTGCTGGCTTATCAGCAGCCATTGCCTGGCCCTCCTTGGTCCTAGCTTGGGTGGAGAGGGGCCTTGGGCGCTGATCATACGCATATATGCTCAGTCTCTAGGGCATTGTCCTGCACGATAGGGCAATAACACTGTCCTTTGCCTCTGCCATTCATATATATATATATATATATATATATATATATATATATATATATATATATATATATATATATAAAGTAATGAATAAAAAAAATATAATATCTTAAGATCAGTAACGAAACTAAAATAGATTATTCCTACATAAAAATAAAAGAGACGTATCATTCTGCTCAACGCAACAGCATTTATATAAAGTTTGGACTCCTGAAGTTCTACTGATTCAACTGCCTGGTTAGGAAGATCATTATCCAATCTGGTCACACCTGGATTTTCCTTTCTTGTCCGTGTAAATAAATGATTGATGACTACCAATAAGTTTTATTTGGTTTAAATATAGATAATTCTTCTTAATTAAACGAAATAAACAGAATTCTTTATCAAAGCCCAAAAGCAGAAATAGGAAGCATTAAATGCCTCTTGACTTGAAAAACGGTTTTAGGAACGTCCAAATGATTTAGTAGTTTAGCAAATCAAAATTCTTATGGCAACGTTTAATAGGGAGTTTTAAGAAGTATCAGTTTCAAGAGTTTAGAGGATCTTAATAACATGACGTTGACAGTATTAAGATCGAACTATCAGAGAGATTACTATATATATATATATATATATATATATATATATATATATATATATATATATATATATATATATATATATATATATATATATATAAGTAGTAAATTGGCCAGGGCACCAGCTAACCGTTGAGATACTACCGCTAGAGAGTTATTGGGGTCCTCTGACTGGTCAGACAGTACTACACTGGATCCTTCTCTCTGGTTACGGTCTACTTTCCTTTTGCCTACACATACACCGAATAGTCTAGCATATTCTGTACATTTTATAAAGTACTTAAGATAGATATAAGCACTTTATAAAATGTCATGATAAATAACATCGTAATGGTAATATTTCTTGACATGTTAAGTCATATGCAAAGTCTGTAATTACATATTCAAATACTGTTCAAACACCAATGTTGATGGATGCCATTAAAATGACTCGTATAATCTACAAGATTGCACGAATCTCATATTTAGGAAACAGTTGTAAGAAAAACATAATTAAACTAAATTAGAACAGACTAAATTTATACCGTTATTGCTTGCTTCATTATTGGACATTTGTTCAAATCTAGATTATATATGTCATATTTACCACCTATTCACCGGGGATATTGTGGTGGCCGATGTGGTAACATCCCCGACACGTGAACGCCAGACTGGGGTTAGAGTCCCACTCAAACTGGTTTGATTCTTTGGTCGCTGCAACCTCACCATCCTTGTAAACTGCGGATGGAGAGTTTGGGGGAGCCCATAGGTCTATCTGCTGAATCATCAGCAGCCTTTGCCTGGCCCTCCTTGGTCTTAGCTTGGGTAGAGAGGGGGTTTGGGCGCTGATCATATGTAATATATGGTCGGTCTCTAGGGCATTGAGGTGCTTGAAAGGGCAATGTTACTGTCTCTTGCGTCTGGCATTCATGGGCGGCCTTTAAACCTAGAAAATCTATGAAATGATGGTTTGAAAATATAGGAAAAAACTAACGAAAGAAAGTCCCCGTTATCCACATACCAGAAAACGTCATCTCTATCACTCAGGCACACAATTCTATCTTATTTCTCTTCCCCTTGTTTTCTTAAGTTTTTATAGTTTATATATGAAAGATGTAATTTAATATTGTTACTGATCTTAGAAGATTTTATTTTAATTGTTTATAATTTCTCTTGTTTATTTATTTCCTTGTTTCCTTTCCTCACTGGGCTATTTTTCCCTGTTGGAGCCCCCGGGCTAAGAGCATCCTGCTTTCCCAATTAGGGTTGTAGCTTATCTTATAATAATAATAATAATAATAATAATAATAATAATAATAATAATGTATCAAGAAACCACAGCATAAAAGACTGTCCCTTGTACCTGCATGCCAGACTAAGTAGGAAAAAACTGAGAAATGTCAACTGCTTCATCTGTATGACGGGAAATGTAAGACATACCACGAAAGTGTCTTCATCATACGAATACGAACAATTGTAGGAAATAACTATGAATCTATAGCCAGTAATTTCAGCCTTCTGGAAGCGTTATAAACATTGTAGAGGATGTCTGACGAACTGCTAATGATTTGACCCTTCCAGAAGTGTTATAACTGTTGTGATCAAAGTTTACAATGCTTCCAGAAGGCTAAAATCACTAGCTATACTGTTAAAAAAACCGTAATTCTAATCGGAAATTCTCCGTAAAATGTACTGTTCTCTGCAGTATTTCATTAAAATACGGGCGATCGTAATTTTTATCCTACTTTGTCATGATCTTTCACGGTTGGCGACCGTAATATCACACCTTTACGTCAATATATCCGTTTTTAAAACGGTAAATATCTGGCAACATTCATTCCAGGATTTTTACCGTTTTTAACAGAAAATCTTTAAGTGTACAGCCCTATTTGTACTCGCTACACAACCTCAGCAACGATTCATTGCTCTCAGACGACTAAATATGCTCATCTCTAACACCAGCATGCTTCAAACAATAGGAAAAAAAACCATCAAATGCCAGGCATGTTATTCACATACCAGAAAATGTGAGAATAAATTAAGAATAAATGATATGCTACCAAAGGCTTAAAAATAGAGAAAGAAACTCCCAAAATGTACTCTCTACCAATAAAAAAAAGATTTAAAAATGTGAGGTAAAACTAAAAGAGGTAATTTCTATCAAAAAATGTTAGAGGAACTACCAAAAGGCTATGTACCTGAAATTGAATGAATAAACCATGAAAGATCGTCTCAACTAATAATAATAATAATAATAATAATAATAATAATAATAATAATAATAATAATAATAATAATTATAATAATGTTGTTGTTGTTGTCAAACTACAAAAATAACTGCAACAACAACAACAAATGCAGCTAAAGGAGCAACATCGGTAATAATAATAATAATAATAATAATAATAATAATAATAATAATAATAATAATAATAATAATAATTACCCCAAAGCTTTAAAATTCTGGAAGAGACGTCAACATGTCGTCTGTGTGAGGATTGGCCGTAGCTAATATCTTAATAAGAAGACCATTATTTGAAATGGGGCTTTGATTTTATGATTCTTTCACCAATATAAATATGACTCTTTAAAATGGAGTGAATGCGAATTTAATATGATATTATTTGAATATACGGAAGCCACAAGTCAAAACGTAATTGTACTTTATTGATTAATTTAATTTCAGAGTATACTCATTATATTTTAATAATATATACAATATATGGATGTAGTATTTTAGCCAATCTACAAAAGGACGACGTGAAAAATATTGGAATGATTCGAATGCTAAAAAATTTAGGAAGAAGCACACTTTAGGATACCTCTGTTATGTGAATGGGTAGTGCCATAGGCTCTGTACCATGGTTTCACTGTCTTGGGGTAGAGTTCCCTTGCTTGAGGGTACACCCAAGCACGCTGTTCTGTCTTGTTTCTCTCCTTTTTTTTTTAAGTTTTGATAGTTTATATAAGAGATATTTCTTTTAATGTTGCTACTCTTCTAAAAAAAAATTATTTTTCCTTGTTTCCTTTCCTCCCTGGGCTATCTTCCCTGTTGGAGCCCATGGGCTTATAGCATCCTGCTTTTCCAACTAAGGTTGTAGCTTAGCAAGTAATAATAATAATAATAATAATAATAATAATAATAATAATAATAATAATAATAATAATAATAATAATAATACCAAATTACCACCACTTATCATCCGAATACTTGAAAAGGCAGGACTAAATTACGAAAAGAAGTGCTTGTTATCCAAATGCCAAAAATATGTAGGAGGAGACTTTAATTAAATGCCATTTTTTTTATAAGAAGAAACAACAGATATAAAAGATACTTGTCAACTTGCATTTTTTTAAATGTGTTAAGGTACTTTTTATTATCAACTTTCTACAGAAGGGGAGGATTCATCTAGGCTCCGTCAACGCATGCCTTTTTTTTTTTTTTTTTTTTTTTTTTTTTTTTTTTAAATCTAGGTACTTTTTATGATCAACTGTCTACAGAAAGGTTTCCCATAGACTTCAAATACGCCTACGGTCTAAATTGATTCTGATAAAGGGAAGCTGGTTTCGAGAAATAAGCTGCCGTGGCGGAGGTCTGTACCCTCAGAGTGCTTTTCTAGTTATTATTATTATTATTATTATTATTATTATTATTATTATTATTATTATTATTATTACTAGCAGCAGCAGTAGTAGTAGTAGTAGTAGTAGTAGTAGTAGTAGTAGTAGTAGTAGTAGTAGTAGTAGTAGTAGTAGCATTTTTTCAAAGCCATCCCCTCAATTTACCGATTGGGAGCGCAAAAAACAAAAAGTGTAAAATGTTCTACTGGCTTATTCCTAAAAATTCACTGAAGGACTTCAACAAAAAAAATATTATCGAGTGAATTCCACTGATATAACAGAAACTTTATAAAAAATAATGTCACAATTTCAAATAATGAAAAGAGGACATGCCGACGAAATTTCGGAAAACCACCGATTAACAAAATTACCCATATGACATCTTATTCCAGTCAGTCTTGGGACTATAGAAAAAGATGTAAAGTATACTCGGTCACACTATTCTATCTTATTTCTCTTCCGCTTGTTTTTGTCAAGTGTTTATATTTTATATAGGAAAGACTTATTTTAATCTTGTTACTGTTCTTAAATTACTCTATTCTAATAAATCATTAATTCGCTTGTAGTTAATCTATTTTCTTTCCTCACTGGGTTATTTTCGATGTTGGAGCCCTTGGGCTTACAGCATCTCTCTTTTCCAACTAGGGTTGTAGCTTAGCTAATAATAATAATAATAATAATAATAATGATAATAATAATAATAATAATAATAATAATAATAATAATATAACCGCATGGTTGGATCCTCATGAGGCCCTCTAATTTCCCAACCACCCGGCTACGAGACGTCAGAAAATAGCGGGGAGGAGGAGCAGCAGCAGCAGTCACGCCTGTGACAGTTGGACAGGCGGTAGCTACCGGTCTCAATTCATTAGATATCTAATTAGCACATAGCAAAGCCAATAACACTCGAGAAATCAGCCCCTGCTCGATCCCTAAACAGTGCAGAGGTAGTATAGTACCTAGGGTGGGGGAAGGGTACTCAGAGGATGACCCGATTGGGGGGGTGTGGGGGGGGGGGGGGGAGGGGGGCGGCGGGGGACCCGAGTGCCAAGACGGCGTTGGATGCCGACTGGAGTCTGGCTGTAAATTGGCTCAGGATTTGTCTTGGAATTAGACGTTAGTGTTGAGGGAGTGCACAAGACGATGCTAGGAATGTCTTGGGTTAACTATGATAACAAGCTGTTTGTAAAATGTATATATATATATATAT
>NC_090757.1:3773713-3776213 GCF_036898095.1 Palaemon carinicauda
GAGAAAGGGATCCATTGTAAATTAGTAATATCTGGCCAGTCAAAGGACCCAAGAAATCTCTAGCGGTAGTATCTCAAAAGGTGGCTGGTACCTTGCCAAACCTGCAGTATTTCAAAATATGCTCAAATAGCCAATGTTAGAATACAAAGTGAAAAACAATTATAGCTTTGTTTCTAAAAATTATAAAACTTTGAAATAGCAATAAATAATTGGAACTAACATCAAACTATTCTAATCTCTAATTTTGTGTAATATGTATGAGTAACCAAATTGAGAGAGAGAGAGAGAGAGAGAGAGAGAGAGAGAGAGAGAGAGGAGAGAGAGAGAGAGAGAGAGAGAGAGAGAGGGAGATATGTATATGTAAACAAAAACTAGTACATCCTGAAACAAAGCACTTGAGTTCTTATGGCAAACGATAATGAAGTCAGAGGCAAATAAAGATCATTAACTAGATTAAGGTTATGTTGGCCTTCACGGTCGTTCAATGACGACGCCATTTTATATCTATATAGGAGAGGATACTTTTTTTGGGGGGAAGAGGGGAGGGAGAGGGGGGAATGTAGGGAGGAGGAGAGGGGGGGGGGGGGCAGAGTACGATCTTATCCAGTTTCATAATAATAAAAAAACGGAAAAACATTTCGAGGTTTCTCAGTCGTGAAGCCGGAATTCGAGGGAGAAGTCAACCGTAGAGAGAGAGAGAGAGAGAGAGAGAGAGAGAGAGAGAGAGAGAGAGATTTTGTTTTAGTAAGAAAAAAAATATCATTGACCTGTTAACAGATTGAGAATTTGTCTAATTTTAGGATTTTAACTACTTTTAACAAACATTGGCTTATATGTAGTAGGTTGGCCAGGGCACCAGCCACCCGTTGAGATACTACCGCTAGAGAGTTATGGGGTCTTTTGACTGGCCAGACAGTACTACATTGGATCCTCCTCTCTGGTTACGGTTCATTTTCCCTTTGCCTACATACACACTGAATAGTCTGGCATATTCTTTACATATTCTCCTCTATCCTCATACACCTGACAACACAGATTACCAAACAATTCTTCATCACCCAAGGGGTTACTGCACTGTAATTGTTCAGTGCCACTTTCCTCTTGGTAAGGGTAGAAGAGACTCTTTAGCTATGGTAAGCAGCTCTTCTAGGAGAAGGACACTCCAAAATCAAACCACTGTTCTCTAGTCTTGGGTAGTGCCATAGCCTCTGTACCATGGCCTTTCACTGTCTTGGGTTAGAGTTCTCTTGCTTGAGGGTACACTCGAGCACACTCTCCTATCTTATTTCTCTTCCTTTTGTTTTGTTAAAGTTTTTATAGTTTATATAGGAGATATTTATTGTTGTTACTCTTCTTAGAATATTTTATTTTCCTTTTTTCCTTTCCGCACTGAGCTATTTTCCCCTGTTGGAGCCCCTGGGCTTATAGCATACTGCTTTTCCAACTAGGGTTGTAGCTTAGTAAGTAATAATAATAATAATAAAAAGTGTCTAAGAGGAGAGAGAGAGAGAGAGAGAGAGAGAGAGAGAGAGAGAGAGAGAGAGAGAGAGAGAGAGAGAGAATCTTCAGATTCGGGTAAATCTTTATTGGTGGTTCTACAAGAGACAATAACACGGAATAATATGATCTCTTAGAGAGAGAGAGAGAGAGAGAGAGAGAGAGAGAGAGAGAGAGAGAGAGAGAGAGAGAGAGAGAGAGAGAGAGGAAGAGCGAGGTGCCTTCAGATCCGGGATGAATAATCCCTTTTTTCATTATTTTCTCTTAGGACTTTCATTTCTTATTTATTTTTTCAGTCCAAAAATTTCGTTGCAGACTCTTGGTTCTCACTCAGTTATTTTTGACTCTAATATTCATCCTGCTTAATTAAATTCCAGATCCGGGAAGTCATTTTTCTAGGGGGAGGGAGATGGTTTGAGTTTTTAACTTCTCCCTCTATTTCTCTTAATATATACAACTAATTTATACTGTGTGTACATATATATATATATATATATATATATATATATATATATATATATATATATATATATTACATATATGTATATAAATATATTTATATATATACAGTATACACACATTATATATATATATATATATATATATATATATATATATATATATATATATATATATATACATTTGTGTGTGTACATAAATTAATTTATACGTATGTTTAGATATACATACGCACATATACACAAACATACTATAAACACAAAAGAGACGTGTGTAATGTATTTGAGTTTGTGGTTCTATGTATACGTATACAGTATGCATATATACATATAGGCCAACTTACTTATTCTAAACCAGGCCTTATATGACACCAATTCTCATTACGCTATATATCACAATTTGTGTTACTATACCGACGCCTTCGTTCTGATTTTCATATTTTTAATTTTCAATCCTCCTTTTACTGTATCTCTTTTAATAAAACTTTTTTCTTTTTTTAATAGCCTATTTCTATCACGATCGGAATCCATATCCTGCTTGCCCT
>NC_090757.1:3781213-3783713 GCF_036898095.1 Palaemon carinicauda
ATGCAGAGTTCGCTGACATACATGTTCTCTGAAAAAAAAAATTGTTCATGGATCAATGAACAACTTCAATTGCACCATTGTTCTCTAGACTTGTTCTCTTAATAAAATGAAAATCATTCCAGTCTGTTTTTTAGAATACGTAAATTCTTAACTGTCTTTTTCAAACGTATAAAAAACCATCTCTTATAATGATTTTTAACCTTATTTCTTTTTTTTTTTCCAATCTTAAGATTTAGAAGAAATAATTTTACCAGACTTCTTTTAAATTGTGTGATCACTGTTGGTCCTTCTAAACTCAAGCTCTGTAGAAAATGACATTTTAAAGTATTCAGCTCATCTTCCGTCCAGCTTAAATTTCAGACAATTTAAGCGTCTCTAAATGCTTTTGAGATTTATAAATAGAATGAGATAGTGCTTTGTAAGAGCAGCAATTGGAAAGATAAGGTTACAATACAATAATAGAATAAAATGGAAAAATGAATGAGTAAAAATGGTATGGTATTGTAATTAGAGCATGAATATGCAACTTATTTTATAGAGACATTCACGGGTAAATGTAATGCAAAGTGGAGAGACACATAACCAGAGAAGGAAGGAACCTAACAGGATTCCGGAGAATGTCTGGCAGAGAAGAGGCATGTTTCATAGAAGTTGTTTAAATGTTTCAGATGATTGAACTCTACTTTATGGAAGTCATGTGTGGATGTTAAATAAATATAAGACTAAATAGTAGCCACTGAAATAACGAGTGATAGTCAGAGAAGTGCCAATTCCTAGTGGAAATAGGTTGGCAGAGGTAAACAGGTTGACTAGTGATCTAGGGTGGTTTTGTCATGTAGAGAGGAATGGAACATGATACGTTAACCAGTGTACAATAAAGAAGTTTCACGGGGAAGGAGAAAAATTAACCTAGGGTTAGAATTCGCAATCGGTAATATATATATATATATATATATATATATATATATATATATATATATATATATATATATATATATATATATATATATATATATATATATATATATATACCATCCGTTGTTACTGGTTCACTGCAGGACAAAGACCTCAGATATGTCCTTCCACTTAGTCTATCTATGCCAATTTATGCCCGCAAATTTTCCTAGTTCGACAATCCATTGTCTTCTCTTCCTTCCCTGCCTCCCTCTCTCTCTCTCTCTCTCTCCTCTCTCTCTCTCTCTCTCTCTCTCTCTCTCTCTCTCTCTCTCTCTCTTTTCTCTCTCTATACTGCTCATTTTCTGCCAATGGATATAGATCTATTTATACTATTTATCTCAATAAGGGCTAATTTGACATTTTATATTCTCCTGTTTTAATACAATCTTCAAATATAAACATGAATCGAATTAATATGAAATATTCTATGGTACAGTTTTTTCGCTTTGGAGCTAAACATTAGAAAAGGGTTCCTTGTTCGTAGATTTACTTAATACCTTTATAAATCCTCATTTACCCGTTTATGCATAACACTGAACATTACCTAATACCATTTAAAAGATCATTGCTCCTAAAATACTAACTGAAATCCTTACATCCTATGTATTTCATTAAATATAGTAGTAAATGATTTCTGTGGATTTACATTCATTGCAACACTCTCTCTCTCTCTCTCTCTCTCTCTCTCTCTCTCTCTCTCTCCTCTCTCCTCTCTCTCTCTCTCTCTCTAAGAAGTCAGCCATCCGTAACGTAACTAGCGATGTGAGCGTGGAACCGTATCACTCGAACTAAGAGATGATATCAAAGATTAACGAGTGAAGACCAGGATGACTAAAGAGAAGAAAGGTAGAAGAGCCCTTATTATCCCTCCAAGGAAGGGGCCACGGGCCAAGGAAAGGTAACCATAAAATCTTTAAGATGAAATATGGGTATTCCTAAAACCTTCACCTAAATCTTTTTCCCCCATTTAATTACTTATAGACCTATGCTGCTTTCTTGAGTGTGACCACGAACAAATTCATCTTGGTTCTACGCAGGTCAGACGAACGAACGCTCCACAGCTGAAACGTTAAAAACACTCTTCATCTAATTCTTGGTTGTTCTTTCTTCTCCCCCATCCCCCCTCATTGGAGGAGGGGGGTGGGGGGGGGGGGCAGTAGATGAGAGAAGGTTACCATCTTCTCCGGTCACTAAAAGAACGGGTTTCTTCATCTTCCTGTGGGCCAAAAGAGGGCGATCTCTCCACCGATCTTCTTTGTGATTAGTGCAGGTGGACTGAGATTAGCTACCGTGTTACTTGATGATAGGGAACGAGAAGATTCATGTAGTCCAGACCACCTGATTATCAAAGACTATGGATGCTTTTTTTTTTATTTTAATTCACTAAGGTCGGTTTAAAATGGCGGTAATCATCATTATCGTCGTGCAACATCGTTGTTAACATCATATTCATCGTTTAAATGTATCCGCGGGTTGCAGGAAGTCTTGCATTGTCTTACCTCTACCTCTGCATACTAAGCAGGTGAATCGCTTACTGAGGACG
>NC_090757.1:3803713-3811213 GCF_036898095.1 Palaemon carinicauda
ATAATAAAAATAATAATAATGATGATGATGATGATAACAATAGTAGTAGCATCATCCTCATTAATCACCATTATCACTATCATTGACTACCTCCTTCCACAATATTTCAAATTCACTATATCCTCTCACACCCCCCAAAGTGCAGTACACTTTGAAGGTGCCCCAAATAACTAAGAATCTTCAAGGATTCCTTCTCGGTTCCATTCTCGCGAGGACTCTCTCTCTCTCTCTCCCAGCACAAAGTGAAAAGGAAACGGGACACACTTCATGCATGAACGGACACAAGCTTTCAAAAAGCCTTCGAGAAGAGAGATTTACGTTCGCCGCATACATCATTCTCGGCTCAGTTTTGCCAATGTGAAACGCTTTACAGTTGAATGGAAAATCCACAGGTGGTTTCCAGAAGGTGTAGCATTTCGAATCCCTTATTTATGGGGCGTTCGTGATTGGGATTTTGTCTTTTGGGGTCTTTTCATCCTCATAATTAGCGTCATGAGACGCTGTGTCTTTTTGTTAATCTGATATATTTTTCAGTTTTTTTTTTTTTTTTTTTTTTTTTGTAATATTCAATTCTATTTTGTATTCAGCTATTTTTTCTTATTGTAATCCCCCCCCCCCAAAAAAAAAAAGAAATACAACCCTCAGTGACAGTTTGCATGCTACATGGACACTATGATTTCGGTCAGATTAATAGAATCTTATTTGTTACTGACAGGTTTACAGACCGCTCATGGATGGCGGAGGCAAGGGTCAGTAAACAACGACCTAGAGAGAGACTGTTTATACACATGATCAACGCCTAACCCACTCCATCAAAGCTGGGACCAGGGAGGGCCAGGAAATGGCTGCTGATGACTTAGCAGGTAGATCTATACGCTCCTCCATACCACACATCCTTAGAACTCCTTAGCTCACAAGGATGGTGAGGTTGCAAACACTATAGAAAACTACTGAGCTTGAGCGGGACTCGAACCCCAGTCCTGCGATCGCTAGATAGGGACGTTTTCAATTAAACACGGGGACCATATCTATATCAACCTTCTGAGCGTTGCTTAATCTTTTCAACAGTATCTCCTAAATCAGGGGTTCTCAGCCTGGGGTACATGTACCCTCAGTGGTGCATTTCACTCTTCGGAGGGTACACAGCAATCAGCACTGCGCTATATATGATGTAATCTACATTGAGATTGAATAATAAATTATATAACAATATCAATTTCATTGTTTCTATTTTTCGTCCTCAAATTTAGGGATGCACAGGATTTAATAGAAATGCCCAAGGGGTACAGAAGACAAAAAACGGTTATAACTCCTGTCCTAAATCCTAAGTCTGGGAGTTTGGGGTAGAAAACAAGAAAGGGAAATACAAACTGAGAATCGAATATCAAAATATTTACATAAAGTAGTTATAACAACCAAATTAAACTATTATAAAGGTGATTTTAAAAACAATGACAATAAGATATGGAAAGTAATAGGAATAATTTCAAGCAGGAAATATTATGAAGATAACATCGAGTTAATGATAACGAAAATGGTAATCAAGGAATCCATGATAACGAAGAATGTAAAATATATAGTGCAACAGTGACAATAATGCCTAGTACGCTTCTAAAACAATAAAGGTAATGAAAACTCACATATAAAGCATAGAGGGTACTGATGAAATATATGATAATGTAGGTAACGACCACGAAAATGGAACAAAAGGCAATAATGATGTCAACAATGAAGATAATGAAGCCCATGACGATAATGAAAATTGATGAAGGGGAAAAACTGAATGAAATTTCCATAAAATAACAGGAACTTCGATCATCATCATCAATATCAATATCACCAATAATTGACTAAATAAATAAATAAACAAAATCCAAACTAAGCCATATCCTTGCAACTAATTCTTTATTCAATACTAATTCTTCTTTTACGATAATGTTTTAGAATAGAAAATATGATTCTGAAATACTTTCTAAATATCTGAGTCCCGCTCAAGTTCGTTAGTCCCTTTGGTCGCTGCAACCTCACCACCCTTGGGAGCTAAGGATGGGGATTTGGGGGAGCCTATAGGTCTATCTGTTAAGTCATCAGCAGCCATTGCCTGGCCCTCCGTGATCCTAGCTTGGGTGGGGAGGGGGCTTGGGCGCTGATCATATGTATATATGGCCAGTCTCTAGGGCATTGTACTGCTTGATAGGGCATGTCATTGTCCCTTGCCTCTGATAAGACTGTATATTTTGTCATCCCATTCTCAAATAGAAGAGTTGGAAGACCCAGACCTACATGGTTGAGGACAATAAAGAGTGAAGTAGATGATGAATGGAGAAGTATTAATTTACAAACTTAGGATAGAGACGACTAGCGAAATCTAACCGAGGCCCTTCGCGTCAATAGGCGTAGGAGGAGATGATGATGATGATGATGATAATTATTATTATTATTATTATTATTATTATTATGATATTTTGTCAACATCTATATATGAAAAATTACGTCCTGTTTCTGCGCAAATCTCGTAAGCTGATAGGCCTAGGCGTAATTTTGCATTTCATATTTACTCTCTCTCTCTCTCTCTCTCTCTCTCTCTCTCTCTCTCTCTCTCCAGCCATATTTCTAGGTATTGCTCCCAAAGGATTCTTAATTACATGGTACCCCAACTCCCACTTAGGCTATACAGCCTCTCATTTACGTTGTGTTCTGTGATCCTACAGAAGCTACAGACTCAGGAATAAACACGTTAGACCACGCATTTATTTTGTACGTTTCCAAAGCACAGAATTCTCTTATATATATCCTATGCTTTTCCCAAATAATTTCACCAGTTTCTCAATTAAAACCACTTTCGTTTACAGAATTTGACGTGCTTAACTCGGTCTCCACACAAATAAAGATTTTTCTTGTTTTAATAAGTTAATTTACATAACATATACAGCAAGTGTCTATAAACATAAATGTTAATTTTACAATAGATATTTTATATTACTATATGTTTATAACGTTTACGACACATTTTATGGAATAAACTATACATGCAGACCACAACAAAATCAAGCCTTAATTTTCCATTCACTTTGTTTTAAAAATACAAACAACACTAATTTTCTCCTTTACCTTCAGAGACAAATAAAGAAATGGTGTTGGTCACTGCGCAAAGAAACGATGAAATAAAATCCAGAATGACAGCAAAGGAGAATGGCATACGATACTGTGATCACAAAACAATGCCTGAAAAAAACGATATTATAGAGTCCAACGAAGGTGATAGCAATGTTCATGTTGACACTATAAGTAATAGTAACGAGAACTCCGTATGTGGGAAATGAAATACAAACAGTAACAAGGAACAGACGAAAACGATGCTGATGGAACAACAGAGACGACGCCTGGAACAAGGACAAAAACAACAATGTAGACGATGATGGTGAAAGAAAAAGTAGGGGAGACTATAGAGCCTTCAAGTTAGGGCATGTCTTGGATGACCTGAATGAACACGATATGAGATGTGCTAAAGATAACATTAAATTCTATTGCATCACTCAGTCAAATAATGACAACAGCACTGAGAATGGGCAATGATACCAAACCAATGGAGATAATGATGAGGAATTGAAAATGTGGTCGTTAATTTGACTAAGACAACAACTTCTCAAAATATTTTGAACATCTTTAATAGATCAATGGTAATCATAATACAGTACATTTAAAAAACTTGTTAAGAACCTGAAAAATGTCTCATGTAAAACAACCTGTATATAATCAACAACAGAAGATCTATGATACAGTAATTATAAACCTAAGACACGTCACGCCTACAGTACTTTCAAAGAACCTGAACTTCTCTGTATATGATTTGCACAATGAGGTAAAAAAAGATTGCCTTGCAAAGTTTGCTTTAGATAAAACACTGACACTAATAAAAATTATCTTCGAAAGTTTCGTTTAAATAAATAGTATGCTTTTATTCTATAAAATTCCAGTAAGTTCAAACTGGGTGCCATAAAGCACTAAAAGAGTTGGAAGACCCAGGCCTACATGGCTGAGGACTATGAAGCGTGAAGTAGGTAATTGTGAATGGAGAAGTATTGATTTAAAAGCTCAAGATACACACAACTGGCGAAATCGAACTGAGGCCCTTTGCGTCAATAGACGTAGGAGGATATGACGATGATGATGATCTATATAAAAACACTGCTATTCTTAATAGCTCTGAATCAATATTAAATTGATGATTTTCCCATCAATTGACAACTAACAATGAAAAAGAAAAAATTAATAAACGTACATTTTGAAGGTAATGTTAAGGAAATGTAAGTACTTTAAATCAACTTTTTTATAAGAGTATTCCAATCACTGAGGTGTTGACAAAAGCATCATTATGGGTCTTGGAAAAGGTAGATTGATTCGACAATATTTCACAAGGATGATGTATGTATGGGAAGTAATTGCCCCTACAACACCCCTCCCCCCATACACCAGCTAGTTTTAGAATGTAGGTCATGGTTGTGTCAAAAGGTCTTTAACCTTGGTGACATATGAAAGGAACATGTATGCCATATTTGAAGTCTATCTTCTCAAGTTCAAGTCATGGATAAGGCTACAAGCTGTGTATGGAATCCAAGGAGATTCATCCCATACTTTCACCTTTGACATACACTGAGCATAATAAAAAACACAAAAGACGGTGTGATCTTTCATGATAATTTGTACGACGTTCAATTGAAATAATTTTAACAGCGTAACTACGATGAAAGAATACGCAGATGGGTAAATATAATTAAAAAAACAAGACCAAATCTAATAAACTGTATGTAGTAAAAAAAAATCAAGTTTACCTGTGAAAATATAAAAAAAAATAAGTCAAACGAATAGTTTTTCATGATTATAGTCGAGCTAATGATTCATCACGAAGACTTTTTTTAAGACATTGAATAATAAAAAGGGGATGAAATATAATAAACTAGAGATGGAACAGACTCCAGCAAGGAGTCAAAATGAATTTGGGCATCGTGATCATCTTTCCTCTACAAGAATTCTTAAAAGTTTAAAGGACACTTATGAATGGCAGAGATAAGAAACAAAGACAATACCGTACTAAGACACCACCCTTCAGGCTAGCCATATATATACATATGATCCATTCATCATCTCCTACTTTACGTTTCATAGTCATGTAGGCCTGGGTCTGTATGTTATATATATATATATATATATATGTGTGTGTGTGTGTGTGTGTGTGCGTGTGTGCGTGTGTGCGTGTGTTTATTAAACCAGCACCCAAGCAAGGACCAAGAAGGGTCAAGCAATGACAACTGGCTAATGATTCAGCTGGTACACATACGAGTATAGGCTCCACCAAAAGCTCTCATCCCTTGTGTAACCTGGAAACTATCGGCCTTGTTCAGAGGCTGACTTACGAAAGTTAATCTTGGTAGTTCGTTTCCAATCACCAGGCCCTTCTTAGACTCGCAGTCATAGCCCCCCCCCCCCCACACACACACTAAAGATTGGGGGGGTTGTCTTCCTGAACCCGATCATCAAAAGACCGACCGCCAGATATACATCCTAGGTCAAGACGTCAATCTCTAAACCGGTCAAGATTATAAAAACAAGAATGCACATAAAAGAAAATAAATTTGAATGATGTTTTCCAAAAAAAACCCCACACCCTTTTGAGATCAACGTAAAATGAACATCTCCTTTCATATAAAAACTTCCTCAGTGAACTACTTCTCTTAATAGAGAGCTTAAATTCACTTCCTTGGTACCTTTTATGGGCTTTTTATGATATATATATATATATATATATATAGTAATATATATATATATATATATAGAGAGAGAGAGAGAGAGAGAGAGAGAGAGCTGAGGTTCGATCCCAATTGAGATATATATATATATATGTATATATATATATATATATATATGAGTATATTTCAATTTGGATCGAACCCAAGCTCTTCGAACGAAAGGCGCGGTATCTATGTGGTAGATAAAAATAGATTTCTATTAATCCCGATAGTGTGGTAATTCTCATTTACATGCATAAATATTTGTATACATACATATATATATATATATATATATATAATTTGATTAAAATCCTAAATTTGAGATTTTTTCTCGTCTCAGAAAGAGAGAGAAGAGAACCGTTTAAGTAAATGTTAAGCAGGAAAGGAGACTGAATGACTAATACGAAGACGACATAAAAAGAAGCTCAGGAGCTCTTGTCTCTAACGTATCAATGCTAATACGTCTCCAGATAAAAAGAAAAGGAAGAAGGAATAATATCATAGATTTTATTCAAATTGCCACATTTAAACTCGATTAATCCAAAACACTCTAAATCCCTGTTGGAATCCGCATGAAGTTAATGCAATAGTGCCAGCAGAAGGAAGTGGGAAAAACAATGGAAGTAATACAAAGATAGTCGCCGTAAAATTAGTAGCGACAGTAGTGCAAAAGGAGCGAGTTCCAGACAAAAGCCCTGGGGAAGCACGAATCAGAAAGGGGAAGGCTGGCTAGACTAGGTATAGCCTGCCCCAAGGGGGCCATGGGTAGAGGGAGATGCCCTGGGCATTGGGTAGAGGGAGATGCCCTGGGCATTGGGTAGAGGGAGATGCCCTGACCATCAAAACAACGGAGTTTCTTGTAGCGCAATCAGGTATTGGAAGGATTCTAAATATTCCCGAGGCCGCATTCACCGGATTCTGAAGATTCAGATCATGGATTCTTTGTGTGAGGGTCCTTCTCGATACTCCATACCCCCAAACCTCCATTAAGAACACCCCTCCGCGCCCCTCTCCGTTCCTTGACCGTCCCGACAGCAAGGTCTAGATCCTTTCATACAAGGAGCTGTGTTACAAGCAAAAAAAAATCTTGCTGATGTTCGAGACATTAACTTCGGTCTCCAGGAGCCTTATTTTCAGGTTGAATCACAATTTCGGGAGAACAATTCTTGTATATGCAGGAGAGAGGTGTCTGGAAAATATTTACAAGAGCTAATTTAATATATATATATATATATATATATATATATACAAATATATACACACATACAAATAGACACACGCGCACACACATAATATATATATATATATATATAATCAACATCTTCATCAGCTATTACAGGTCCAATGTAGAACAAAGACCTCAGACATCTCATTCCACTTGCGTCTATTTATAGCCTTTCTATGTCAGACAACACCAACAAAATTTCCTAGTTCGTCAATCCACCGTCTTCTCTTCCTTCCCCTGCTTCTTTTGCAATCTCTAGGGACCATTCTGTTATTCTTAATGTCCATTTATTATCTGTCATTCTCTTTATAAATTATGTCCAGCCCATTTTCATTTCTTTTTTTTTTTTTTGCATTTTAGTTTGCTTTCGTATCCATGTTGCTGTTTTTCTGTCTCTTAGTGTTATTCCCATCATTATTCTTTTCATTGTTCTTTCAGTTGTAACTAACTTATGTTCTAAGGCTTTAATAAGGCTCCAAGTTTTCG
>NC_090757.1:3816213-3821213 GCF_036898095.1 Palaemon carinicauda
AAGGACCCACGTATATTTTGATGAGGGAAAAAAAAAAAAAAAAAAAAAAAAAAAAAAAAAAAAAAAAAAAAAAAGGACCCACGTACTTTTTAGCTACAAAAAAAGGACCCACGTACATTTTGATGGTGCAAAAAAGGACCAACGTACATTTTGGTGACGAAGAAAAAGGACACATGTACTTTTTAGTAATGCAAAAAAAGACCCACGTACATTCTGGTGACGCAAAAAGGGACCCACGTACATTTTGGTAATGCAAAAAAGGACCCACGTACATTTTGGTGATGCAAAAAGGACCCACGTACATTTAGTTGGTGCAAAAAAAGGACCCACATATATTTTGATGAAACAAAAAATAGGGCCCACTATATTTTGATGACCCCAAAAACGGACCCACTATATTTTGATGACGCAAAAAAAAAGACCCACGTACATTTTCATGATAAAAAAAAAGGACCCACGTACATTATGATGACGCAAAAAAAGGACCTACGTATATTATGATGATGCAAAAAAAAGGACCCACGTATATTATGATGACGCAAAAAACGGACCCACGTATAATTTGATGACACAAAAAAAGGACCCACGTACATTTTGATGCTAATAAAAAAGGACCCACATAAATTTTGATAAGGCAAAAAAAGGACCCACGTACTTTTTAGCTACACGAAAAGTACCCACGTACTTTTTAGCTACACAAAAAGGATCCACGTACATTTTGGTGACGCAAAAAAGGACCTATGTACATTTTGGTGACGCCAAAAAAAGGACCACATACATTTTGGTGATGAAGAAAAAGGACACACGTACATTTTGAAGACGCAAAAAAAAGGACACACGTACATTTTGGTGACGTCAAAAAAGGACCAACGTACATTTTGGTGACGAAGAAAAAGGACCCACGTACATTTTGAAGACGCAAAAAAAAAGGACACACGTACATTTTGTAGACGCAAAAAAAAAGGACCCACGTACATTTTGGTGACGCAAAAAAAGGACCCACATATATTTTGGTGACAAAAAAAAGGACACAGGTACATTTTTGATGACTCAAAAAAAGGACCCACGTACTTTTCAGTGACGCAAAAAAGAACCCACGTACATTTTGGTGACGCCGAAAAAGGACCAATGTACTTTTTGATGACGCAAAAAAAAAAGGACCCATGTACATTTTAGTTACGCAAAAAAGGAACCACGTACATTTTGGTGATGCAAACAGGGACCCATGTACATTTAGGTGACGCAAAAAAAGGACCCACGTACTTTTTGATGACGCAAAAAAAAAAAGGACCCATGTACTTTTTAGTGATACAAAAAAGGACCCATGTACATTTTGATGACGCAAAATAAAAAAAAAAAGGACCCACGTACTTTTTAGTGACACAAAAGAGGACCCATGTACATTTTGATGACGCAAAAAAAGGGACCCACGTACTTTTTAGTGACGCAAAAATGGAACCACGTACATTTTGGTGACGCAAAAAAAGGACTCACGTACATTTTAGTGACGCAAAAAGGGACCTACGTACATTTAGGTGACGCAAAAAAGGACCCACGTACATTTTAGAGACGCAAAAAAGGACCAACGTACATTTTGGTAATGCAATAAGGGACCCACGAACATTTTGACAGCGCAAAGAAGGACCCACGTACATTTTGACGTCGCAAAGAGGGACCCACGTACATTTTGGTGACGCAAAGGACCCACGCACATTTTGGTGACGCAAAAAAAGACCCACGTACATTTTGGGGTTGCAAAAAGGGACCCATGTACATTTTGGTGACGCAAAAAGGGACCCACATACATTTCTGTGACGCAAAAAAAGGACCCACGTACTTTTAAGTGATGCAAAAAAGGACCCACATACATTTCTGTGACGCAAAAAAAGGACCCACGTACTTTTAAGTGATGCAAAAAAGGACCCACGTACATTTTGGTAACGCAAAAAAGGACCCACTTACATTTTGGTAATGCAATAAAGGACCCACAAACATTTTGGTGACACAAAGAAGGACCCACGGAAATTTTGACGCCAAAAAAAGGACCCCTGTACATTTTGGTGACGTAAAAAAAAGGATCCACGTACATTTTGGGGATGCAAAAAGGGATCCATGTACATTTTGGTGACGCAAAAAGGGACCCACGTACATTTTGGTGACACAAAAAAGGACCCACGTACATTTTGGTGACGCAAAAAGGGACCCACATACATTTCTGTGACGCAAAAAAAGGACCCACGCACATTTTAGATACGCAAAAAAGGACCCACGTACATTTTGGTGATGCAAAAAAAGGACCCACGTACATTTTGGGGACGCAAAAAAAGACCCACGTACTTTTTTAGTGACGCAAAAAAGAACCCATCTACATTTTGGTGATGCAAAAAAAGGACCCACATACATTTTGGTGATGCAAAAAAGGACCCACATACTTTGTGGTGGCGCAAAATGGGACCCACATACACTTTGACAACGCAAAAAAGGACCCACATACTTTTTAGTGACGTAAAAAAAAACCCACATACACTTTGACAACGCAAAAAAGGACCCCCGCACATTTTGGTGACAGAAAAAAGGACCCATGTAAATTTTGGTGACGCAAAAAGGGACCCATGTACATTTTGGTGACGCAAAAAAAAAAAACCCACGTACATTTTAGTGACAAATAAAGGACCCACGTACATTTTAATGACGCAAAAAAAAAGGACCCACGTACTTTTTTGACGACGCAAAAAAAGGACCCACGTACTTTTCAGTGACGCAAAAACGAACCCACGTACATTTTGGTGACGCCGAAAAAGGACCCACGTACATTTTGATGATGCAAACGAAAGAACCCACGTACTTTTTAGTGACGCAAAAAAGACCCATGTACATTTTGATGACGCAAAAAAAAAAGGACCCATGTACAGTACATCTTAGTTACGCAAAAAAGGAACCACATACATTTTGGTGATGGAAAGAGGGACCCACGTACATTTGGGCGACGTAAAAAAGGACCCACGTACTTTTTGACGTCGCAAAAAAGGACCCACGTACCTTTTAACGCCGCAAAGAAGGACCCACGTACATTTTAGAGACGCAAAAAAGGACCAACGTACATTTTGGTAATGCAATAAAGGCCCCACGAACATTTTGGTGACACAAAGAAGGACCCACGGACATTTTGACGCCGCAAAAAAGGACCCACGAACATTTTGACGCCGCAAAGAAGGATCCACGTACATTTTGGTGATGCAAAGAAGGACCCACGTACATTTTGGTGATGCAAAGAAGGACCCACATACATTTTGGTGACGCAAAAAAAGGACCCACGTACATTTTGGTGATGCAAAAAAGGACCCACGTACTTTTTAGTGAAGCAAAAAAGAACCCACGTACATTTTGGTGATGCAAAAAAAGGACCCACATACATTTTAGCGACGCAAAAAAGGACCCACGTACATTTTGGTGGTGCAAAATCGGACCCACGTACATTTTGATGACGCCAAAAATTGGACCCACGTACTTTTTAGTGACGTAAAAAGGGACCCACGTACATTTTGACGACGCAAAAAAGGACCCACGCACATTTTAGATACGCAAAAAAGGACCCACGTAAATTTTGGTGACGCAAATAGGGACCCACGTACATTTTGGTGACGCAAAAAAGAACCCACATACATTTTGGTGACGCAAAAAGGACCCACGTACATTTTGGTGAGGCAAAAAGGAACCCACAAACTTTTTGGTGACGCAAAAAGGGACCACGTACATTTTGGTGACGCAAAAAAGGACCAACGTACATTTTGGTGACGCAAAAAAGGACCAATGTACATTTTGGTGACGCAAAAAAGGACCAACGTACATTTTGGTGACGCAAAAAAACCCACATACACTTTGATGACGCAAAAAGGGACCACGTAGCCTACAAATTGGTTTACGCAAAAAAGGACCCATGTATATTTTGGTTGACGGAAAAAACACCACCAACGTACATTTTGGAGACGCAAAATGAAAAGGACCCGCGTAGCCTACAAATTGGCTTATGCATATAAGTACCAATGTATATTTTGGTTGACGCAAAAAAAAAAAAAAAAAAAAAAAAAAAAAAAAAAAAAAAAAAAAAAAAAAAAGCACCAACGTATATTTTAGAGACGCAAAAAAGGACCCACCTACATTTTGGTGACGCAAAAAAAGGACCCCCGTACTTTTTAGTGACGCAAAAAAGGACCCATGTACATTTTGATGACGCCAAAAATTGGACCCACGTACTTTTTATTTAAGCAAAAAAGGAACCACGTACATTTTGGCGACGCAAAAAAGGACTCACGTACATTTTGGTGACGCAAAAAAGGACCCACGTACATTTAGGTGACGCAAAAAAAGGACCCACGTACTTTTTAGTGACGCAAAAAAGGACCCACGTAAATTTTGACGACGTAAAAAAGCACCTACGTACATTTCAGAGACGCAAAAAAGTCCCACATATATTTTGGTGATGCAAACAAGGATCCATTTACATTTGGGCGACGCAAAAAAAAAGACCCATGTACTTTTAAGTGACAAAAAAAAAAAAGACCCACGTACATTTTGACGCCGCAAAGAAGGACCCATGTACATTTTAGTGACACAAAGAAGGACCCATGTACTTTTTAGTGACGCAAAAAAAAAACATTTTGACGACGCAAAAAAGCACCCATGTACATTTTAGAGACGCAAAAAAGGACCAACGTACATTTTGGTAATACAATAAAGGACCCACGAACATTTTGGTGACACAAAGAAGGACCCACGGACATTTTGACGCCGCAAAGAAGGATCCACGTACATTTTGGTGACGCAAAAAAAGGACCCACGTAAATTTTAGTGACGCAAAAAAGAACCCACGTACATTTTGGTGATGCAAAAAAAGCACCCACATACATTTTGGTGACGCAAAAAAGGACCCACGTACATTTTGGTGGCGCAAAATCGGACCCATGTACATTTTGGTGACGCAAAAAAAAGGACCCATGTAC
>NC_090757.1:3833713-3840787 GCF_036898095.1 Palaemon carinicauda
TATATATATATATATATGTATATATATATATATATATATATATATATATATATATATATATATATATATATATATATATATATATGCATATATATATACACATATATACATATATAATGTGTGTGTTTTGTAATTGCATTGGATAGTTGAGACGTCAACTGATAACAAAGAATTGAAATATAGCAACTTGATTTGTAACTTTTGTATGCTTTTGCTAACAAAGACAGCCCTTTACTGTCTTTGGTTCGCTAAGGTTGGAGAAGGCTCCGCCCATTTCGTAGAAGTAGTAAGAAGAGCAACACCTTGTCTGTTTTGTCATGGGAACAATAGAGACATCTGACGAAAGATTTCCCCCGAGTGTCGGCGTTCTTTGGATTCTAACTGTACATTTATGTCTCAGAGTCGGTGCATATTTGCGAGCGATGTCAATTTACTTTCCCTCATGACAGCTGGGAAACGAGTTTTTAAAAGAAAGAAATGTAGATGAATAGTTCTACAGTAATTCCTTATTACAAAACAAGGAGGTTGGGTTGTGGCACCCTAGCAGTACCAACCAAACTCGGCTGAATCCTTCGTCAGGCTGGGAGGAGCGAAGAGAGGAAATGTCCCCTTTTGTTCCTTTTTTGTGTCGACTGCCCCCAAAAATTTGAGAAAGTGCCTTGGTAAATTGATGGGTAAAACAAACTACAACCCTAATTGGGATAACAAAATTTACAAACCCAAGGAGACCAACAGGGTAAGAAACCCATTGTGGAATACTTTGCTTTTTCAATTAGGGTTGTAGCTTGTTTCGTTTAACAATCAGAGTTGAAAGTCGCCAGACGAAGGCAAGACAGAAGAAAGATATACAAAACACACTAAAAATCCTTAAGATAGATATGTTCCTAAAATCTTAAAAGACGCATTCAATATACTAATTTTGTTTGAAATTGAAGAAAAACCAGTCAGATATATTTCTCAAAAGTAAACATCGAATCACTAATAGTACCCAGAATCTTGAATTTTCAATGAAAGGACCTGGGTTTAAACGTTTAAATGGTGCTTATGAATGACAGAGGCAAGGGACAATGGCATTGCCTTAGGAAGCAGGAAAATACCCTAGAGACTGACCATATATACATATAATCAGCGCCCAAGCCTCTTCTCCACCCAAGCTAGGAGGGTTAGGCAAAGGGTGGTAATGACTCAGCAGGTAGTCCTATAGGCTCCCACAAACCCCCCATCCTTAGCTCACAGGAATGGTGAAGTTACAGTGACCAAAAGAACTAACGAGTAAAGACCTAGAACTACTAACAATTATTATTTTTCTTTATTAGGGTTTGATTTCATCAGCAATAAATTGCCCAATACACGAAATAAAGTTAGAGCCCTCTTAAGAGATTGAGCAATCACAGATCTACCCTCAGGAGATAGGATTGGTGCTAGGATGGCCCCATCATCTGCATAAATAACAAGCTTATTTTCAAAGCCAAACGATATATCCTACGAATACAATACAAACAAATTCAAGGGTCAAGAACACTAACTTAGGAACACCAGACTTTAAAAGTCCAGTTGTTACTAAGGTGCACATCAACAACTCTTTAATATCTATTAGTTTAAAATCAAATAATAATACTAAGAATGCTAGGGTTGTAGTGGCCGATGCGGTAACGTCCCTGACTGGTAAACGTCACACTGGGGTTCGAGTTCGGCTCAAACTCGTTAGTTACTTTGATCACTACACCCACAAGGACGGGGGATTTGGGGGAGCCTATAGGTTTATATGCTGAGTCATCAGCAGCCATTGCCTGGCCCTCGTTGGTCCTAGCTTGGGTGGAGAGGGGGGCTTGGGCACTGATCATATGTATATATGGTCAGTCTTAGGGGCATTCTCCTGCATGATAGGGCAATGTCCCTGTCCCTTGCCTCTCCCATTCATGAGCGACCTTTAAGTGCTCGACCCATTCCCATCTGTTTAAGTCTAAAAACAAGGCCCTTGTGAATAACAAGGACAACTAAATTCCAGACCAATCATGCACACTTCATAGTCAAAATCACAGGATCTCTATACAACACTTGAAATTACATAGACTAAGGAGCTTACATAATTCACATTGCAAAACTGGGAACAGTTTATTACTCTAAACATATGGATTATTAAGGCCTTTTCCAACAGGCATTCAAAATTTTTAGATATTACAGAAATGTTATAGGCACCTGACAATAATTGGCACACTTAATTTTAATCGAACATTTTCTGTAAAAGTGAACTATCCCCAGCCGTGTTCTAGTAAAATTCAGGCGACCGTAATTTGACTTTATTTTGTTATTATTTTTACAGGTTAGTGACCGTAATATCACTCCTTAAAGTCAATATATCCGTTTTTAAAACGGTAAAAATCCTGTTAGGCATTTACCCGTTTTTAATGCAATTTATTAACGGTGCAGGGAAAGAGTCATAAAATGTACAGTACCTTCACCTAACAGAGAAAAATGTCAACTCTCAAACAACCGAAAAAAAAAAAAAAAAAAAAAAAAAAAAAAAAAAAAAAAAAAAAAAAAAAAAAAAAAAAAAAAAAACTTCAGTCTAACTTATAGAAAACAGCAGATATCAGCTGTTAGGGTCTACAGCATCAAGGTTAAGGGAAAAAACTAATTTCACGGTTCTTTTCTTTTTTTCTTGATGCTAAGCTAATTTGAGTTGCCCATTGCTTCATGTGCTGTACCAGCGTAAAGGGATGTTAATTTAAAGCTGGTTGCATAGAAAGAAAGGAGAAAGCAAACATTAAACAGAGTGAGATACACAGGGCACTATCGCCTGGAGGGCAGTATAAATTTGAGGGTAGTCCAACATACGTTTTCCTGAGTTGTACCAGAGAGGGTTTCATTTGTGGTCAAATTGTATTCATCTTCAGCTGATGTACGAATTTTCCGAATAACACTTTTCAGCTGAATATAGATATTCCAAATCTATCTGGTGTATTTCTTTTCCAAATATGACGAATCTCCTGTTTCTCCAAATAACCACGTCTACAGTTGTAACAGAAAGAGGCTTTTTCTTTTATAGGTAGTTTAACATTTAAAAGAATAACAGGTTCACTTTCTTTTGTTCTTTATAGATAGTTTAACATTTAAAAGAATAACAGGTTCAGTTTCTTTGTACAGTTATGATCAATTCCAATGCAAAAAGATCACTCAAAGGGTTATTTTAACCTACTCGAGATTTCATATATATCTTACAAGACTATGATACATTAGGGACAGGTTGCTCAGTTTTAGTTAAATGATCAGATACATTTTCAGAAATCGATTGGAAAGCCAAACTTGCTTGCTATAACACCGGGAGATTCACTGAGTATTAAGCCTAAGTAACTATTATTATCCTTACTAGCTAAGCTACAACCCTAGTTGGAAGCAGGATGCTATAATCTCAAGGGCTCCAAAAGGGAAAGTCCAGTGAGGAAATGAAATAAGGAAAAAGATCGAATAGTGTGCCCGAGTGTACCCTCAAGCAAGAGAGCTCTAACCCAAGACAGTGGAAGACCATAGAACAGAAACTATGACACTATCCAAGACTAGAGATCAATGTTTTGATTTTGGAGTTTCTAGAAACGTACATTGCCTCATTTATGATTTGCTAACAATTTGATTCAGAAGTAACATCAATAATGCTTAAGCAATTACAGTAGACAGGAAAAAATCAATCAATCCCTATAGTATGAGCATTGAAATCACCAATATACACAAAAGAGAATTTACTATCCTCACCCTGTGCCTTAGCCATGATAGTGAGACGTTAAAAATTGAATCATCCAAGTCTAGACTGCGATACATGAAAAGCGAAATTAATAATTTGTTATCAATTCTACAATTCCTTATGATTTGAATCTCATGGCAGCCACTACCATATTATTATTATTATTATTATTATTATTATTATTATTATTATTATTATTATTATTATTATTATTATTATTACTAGCCAAGCTAAGGCCATAGTTGGAAAAACAAGATGCTGTAAGCCCAAGGGCTCCAAGATGGAAAAATATCCCAGTGAGGAAAGGAAATAAGGAACTAAATAAACGAGATCATAAGTAATGAAAAAATTAAAAGAAAATATTCAAAAAAAAAAAAAAAAACATCAACAACATCAAAACAGATAATCAATTAAGAAGGACACTCTCTCTTGATGTATACTACCTTCCCTTTATCCAGGAAATGACATCATCACATCTAAATGAATTATATTCTTGAACTCCGGAATAACCAGCTCAGATGAATGATAGAAATAATTCATCATAATAAAAGACCTTGGATGCTTTTATTGTAAACAAATAGAACATTAAAAATGTACATGTGAACAAATGAAAAATGGAACACTAGGTTTGTCAAAAATATAAAATATAATAAAAATATATATATATAGTTTCAACAGGGAAACATAACATTAGCAAAACCCTAAGTAAATTTTACAAAAAGACAACTGTACAGTTTAGCTGAAATCTAAAAATATTTATTTACCAGAGCATAATAAATCTAGGATAAAATATTGGCTTTGATAGCAACACTTGCACGAACGTTAATATAATACATTATTGTTGTGGCCTTATTGGTAACGTCTCTGCTTGGTGATAGCCAGTCGAGGGTTCGAGTTCTGCTCAAACTCGTTAGTTCCTTTAGTGTCTGCAACTTTACCATCCTTGTGGAGGAATCTATAGGTCTACCTGCTGAGTCCTCAGCAGCCATTGTCTGGCCCTCCCTGGTCCTAGCTTGGGTGGAGAGGGGCTTGGGCACTGATCTTATTATCATCATCATCATTATTATTATTATTATTATTATTATTATTATTATTATTATTATTATTATTATTATTATTATTATTATTACTAGCTAAGTTACAACCATAGTTGGTTAAGCAGGGTGCCATAAGCCCTAATTTCCAACAGGGAAAATTAGTCCAGTGAGAAATTGATATAAAGAAATAAATGATATGAGAAGTAATGAACAATGAAAATCAAATATTTAAAAAAAAACTAGTAACATTAATACAGACATTTCATGTATACGCTATAAAAGATTTTTTGCCACCTTGTTCAATATAAGAACATTTGCTGTAAGTTTTAACTTTTGAAGTTCTACCGATTCAACTATGATCAGACTCTACGGCATTGTCCTGCTCGCTAGGTCAAGGTCCCTGTCCCTTACCTCTGCCATTCATGAGCGGCCCTGCTTTATGACAAGATTAAAAAAATACTGATGACCATACTGATGACCATAATCATAGCGATTCTAGTTCAACCAGCCATTCATTTAAATAGGTATTCACTAACACTATTCTTGTTTCGATATTAATCAACCATTCATTTAACAAAACCAGCGTTTTCTACGATATTAATTAACCATTAGTTTAATAAAGCCATAATTTTTCTACGATATTAATTAACCATTCATTTGACAAAAGCAGCATTTTTCAACGATATTAATTAACAATTACTTTAACAAAACCATAATTTTTCTACGATATTAATCAACCTTTAACTTAACAAAAGCAGAATTTTTCTACGATATTAATTAACCCTTCATTTAAGAAAACCAACGTTTTTCTACGATATTCATCAACCATTCATTTAACAAAACCAGCGTTTTTTAAGATATTAATCAACCATTCATTTAACAAAACCAGCATTTTTTTTTAGATATTAATCAACCATTCATTTAATAAAACCAAAATTTTCTACGATATTAGTCAACCATTCGTTTAACAAATCCAGTATTTTTCTACGATATTAGTCAACCATTCGTTTAACAAATCCAGTATTTTTCTACGATATTAGTCAACCATTCGTTTAATAAAACCAGAATTTTCTACGATATTAATCAACCATTCATTTAATAAAGCCAGAATTTTCTACAATATTAGTCAACCATTCATTTAACAAAATCAGCATTTTTTTAGATATTAATCAACCATTCATTTAATAAAACCAGAATTTTATACGATATTAGTCAACCATTCATTTAACAAAACCAGTATTTTTTCTATGATATTAATCAAACATTCATTTGAAATAAAAAAAAAACAGTATTGTTCTACGATATTAATCAACCATTCATTTATTATCAAAACCAGTATTTTTCTACGATATTAATCATCCATTCATTTAACGAAACCAGTATATTTCTACGATATTAATCAACCATTCACTTGAAAAAACCACAATTTTGTCTACGATATTAATCAACTATTCGCTAAACAAAACCAGTATTTTTCTACGATATTAATAAACCAATCACTTAAAAACCATAATTTTGTCTACGATATTAATCAACTATTCTCTTAACAAAACCAGTATTTTTCTACGATATTAATCAACTATTCACTTAACAAAAGCATAATTTTGTCAACGATATTAATCAACTATTCACTTAACAAAACCATAATTTTTCTACAATATCAATCAAACATTCATTTAACAAAACCTGTATTTTTTACGATATTAATAAACCTGTATTTTTTACGATATTAATAAACCATTCATTTAATTAAACCAGTATTGTTCTACAATATTAATCAACCATTCATTTACCAAAACCAGCCTTTTTCTACGATATCAATCAACCATTCATTTACTAAAACCAGCCTTTTTCAACGATATCAATCAACCATTTATTTACCAAAAAAACTGACTTTTTCTACGATATTAAGCAATCATTCAATAACAAAACCATCCTTTTTCTACGATATTAATCAACCATTTATTTACCAAAACCACCTTTTTTCTACGATATTAATCAACCATTTATTTACCAAAACCACCTTTTTTTTCTACGATATTAATCAACCATTTATTTACCAAAACCGGCATTTTTCTACGATATTAATCAACCATTCATTTACCAAAACCAGCATTTTTCTACGATATTAATCAACCATTCATTTACCAACACCAACATTTTTCTACGATATTAATCAACCATTCATTTACCAAAACCAGCATTTTTCTACGAAATTAATCAACCATTCATTTACCAAAACCAGCATTTTTCTAGGATATTAATTAACCATTCATTTACCAACACCAACATTTTCTA
>NC_090757.1:3846287-3848787 GCF_036898095.1 Palaemon carinicauda
CTGGTATTTACTTGTCAAATCATAAAGAAAACGAAAAAGGAACAAGGTACCTAAAAAAAAAATAACAACTGCCTCAAAAAAGGATTGTCATAATATTCAGCCAATAAGCTTACTGCCTAAAAAAAATTGAAATAAAATAAAATAAAACAAAATGAAATAAAACAAAAATTAAGAAAGAAAAAAAGGAGGGTATAATAATAATGGTCATAAAAAAAATCCCCCTAAAAGCAGGATTACACCAGGATAAATTATTATTATCTTCAATTGAAAAAAGTTACATTTATCTAATTGTGCTCAAGACAAGAAAATCTAATTCTGACTTTGTTTACATTTAGTGTATTTTTCAGCACTACACAAATTACTATACTTCCTAAGGAATTGTTCACTGAACACCGAATCCTATACTTGCTATTGTTAGTTGAACATCGATTACTATACATCCTACGATATTGTTCACCGAACACCAAATCCTATACTTACTATTGTTAATTGAACATCGATTACTATACAGTACTTGCTACGGTATTGTTCACAGAACACCGAATCCTATACTTGCTATTGTTAATTGAACATCGATTACTATACTTGCTACGGTATTGTTCACAGAACACCGAATCCTATACTTGCTATTGTTCATTGAACATCGATTACTATACTTCCTACGATATTGTTCACAGAACACCGAATCCTATACTTACTATTGTTAATTGAACATCGATTACTATACTTGCTAAGGTATTGTTCACTGAACACCGAATACTATACTTGCTATTGTTAATTGAACATCGATTACTATACAGTACTTGCTACGGTATTGTTCACAGAACACCGAATCCTATACTTGTTATTGTTCATTGAACATCGATTACTATACTTGGTACGGTATTGTTCACTAAACACCGAATTTTTATACTTGGTATTAGTTCACTGAACGCCTAAAATTTCTATTGCTTGACGAACATCTAAGACTACGTTCACTGTTGTTCACTGAAAATTGTAAATTACATGTTTTAAATCAATTTGCTAAACAACTGATCGATGAGCCTAAAGCTAAATTTGCTAATGTTCAATAATCATCTAGTATTATATTTGCTAATGTTCACTAAACATCTAGTATTATATTTACTATTGTTGACTGAATATCTAAAACTACATTTACTATCGTCCATGGAATGATTAAAAATACACCCACTTTTAATCACTAAACATGTAAAAGGAAAATCTATTGCTCAATGAGCATCTAAAATAACAGTTGCTATGTTTACAAACTAACTAAATTACAATCACTAGTGGTCAACTGATATCCTAAACTATATTAGTTGTAGTTCACTAAACACCTTGAAATACTCACTACTGTTACCTAAACACCAATACCTAAATTTGGCACTTTTCACTAAAACATCTAAAATTACATACGCTATTGTTCATATACCACCTAAAACTACATTGTAATTCAATAAACACCTTGAAATATTCACCATTATTCCCTAAATACCAAGACCTAAATTTGCCACTTTTAACTAAAAGTCTAAAATTATATATCCTATTGTTCACTGATCACTAAAACTACATTCGCCATTGTTTCCTGAACACCTGACATTCAGAAGGACCTAAAACTGGATGCCAAAAGGATTTCCATGTGAAGGGGATACCTTCGTACACTAACTGCAAAAGATTAAAAAGAACAAAGATTTGTTATTACAGATCATCAATTTAATGAGAGAGAGAGAGAGAGAGAGAGAGAGAGAGAGAGAGAGAGAGAGAGATATTACAACTGTTCAGTCAAAAATTTTGGCCCTGAGATTTCCAGTTTTTCCATAACTGCCTGTATAAAATTAAAAACTTTCCAAAAATTATGGGAAGGGCCATTGAACTAAGTTTACATTTTGGTTATATATAAATGGGACATTGAGCATACATATGATTTAAATGAAATCTGAAATTTTCAAGGTAAATTTGTAGACTAAATGATATCGGCATCAATGACCTTCGATGTCAGGATGCCTGAAAACTAAATCAATCAATCAATCAATCTGTCCTGATACTACAACGGCAACCAAAAATGTAATTCTAGTAGTTATTCACATTTTTAACGATAATTTGACATCATCATATCTCTCTTTGATAGTTCTTTACTTGAAATAGTGGCTTTTCATAATTTCAATTACAATTTGACACACAATTGACACCTTTCTTCGATATTCTTTACTTGAAATAATGGTTCTTCATATTTTCAATTACAATTTGGCACAAAATCTACACATCTATTCGATATTCTTTACTTGAAATAGTAGTATTCATATTTTTAATAACAATTTGACACATAATTGACAACCTTCTTCTATATTCTTTACTTGAAATAGTAGTATTCATATTTCCAATGATAATTTGACACATAATTACATCTCTCTTTGACATTGATATACTAGGGTTTACGTAAACCTGATGCAGCCTTAACCTTTAATCAGAAATGCAGAAAAGGAGAACAATGAAAATAGAA
>NC_090757.1:3853787-3858787 GCF_036898095.1 Palaemon carinicauda
TCGAAATTAAGTAAAAAAATTAAAATTGTCTATAAGATATAACGGATATTAAAATTGGCAAGTATAAAATATCAGCATCATGACAAAAGATATCACAGATAAATAATCGCTACTTGGTCATAATTATTGAGCGCTGTAGTTTTATTAAAAGCAGAAGAAATGAAAGTGAGGAAATTAAAAAAAATAAAATTATCACAAGTGAAAAAAATAATTACCAAAGAGCATACAATTGTCTTGGTTATGCGGAAAGCCCGGTGGACAAGAGCTTGGTGAAAATGGTATAGAATTCATAAGAGTTAGGAATAAACTGCAAAAAAAGGACATTGGAAAATGAAGAAAAAAAAAAATACCCCATGTTACAGGTTGGCCGAGATTGAATCGTAGTTAGTGATTATATGGCGTAGTTAACAATGCCGCTTTCTGCGCACGTGAGTGCATGCGTGCGTGTGTGTTGGTATATACTGTATATATATATATATATATATATATATATAAACACAAATATGAATATATACATACATACATATATATACATATATAATATATATATATACAAATATGAAAGCATACATACATAAATGCATACAAACACACATACACACACACACACACACACACACACATATATATATATATATATATATGGTGTGCATGTGTGAATGTAAAAGCAGCAGGAAGATAGATTCAATGGAGAGGAGACGAGAAATGTTTCAAAGAAACTTAAGAAAGAGCCAGTTGAAAGGAAAAAAAACTATATTAACACAAAAGAACTGTAAAATATAGGAAAATATATACTCAAAGACAAAGACACTTAAAAAAAACCGACTCAGATATTCACAAGGAATGAAAGCTATATAACCAGAAAGATAAAAAGACACACACTGACAACCCAGTGAAATGAGAGAGAGAGAGAGAGAGAGAGAGAGAGAGAGAGAGAGAGAGAGAGAGACTCACAAAGAATAAAATGAAGACAAGCAGACATTGAAATCATAACAAAGAGTACATTGGTATGCAGCTGTTGCGGGAAGGTAATTAAATGCAGTTTTATCTGCAGTCTCATCGAAGGGGCAGATTCTCGATGAACTGCATATTTCGATATAATTTCATTCAATCAAAAATTCAAGTAATATTTACTAGTGGGTATCTAATTAACGTTAACTGTATATCAAAAAATAAAATGACGATGTATTATGAGCATGTGGGGGATAAATGTTTTGAAATAATTATGTATCATTTGTGTGTTAAGTAAAAATCTTAAAACAATTGTGTATCATATGCTTGTGTTGAAGAAAGACCTTAAAACAATTGTTTATCCTGAGTGTTGAATAAAAATCTTAAAACAATTGTTTATCCTGTGTGTTGAATAAAATTCTTAAAAACAATTATTTATCCTGTGTGTTGAATAAAAATCTTAAAACAATTGTTTATCCTGTGTGTTGATTAAAATTCATAAAACAATGGTTTAGCCTGTGTGTTGAATAGAAATCTTAAAACAATTGTTTATCCTGTGTGTTGATTAAAATTCATAAAACAATGGTTTAGCCTGTGTGTTGAATAGAAATCTTAAAACAATTGTTTATCCTGTGAGTTGAATAAAAACCTTAAAACAATTATTGTTTATCCTGTGTGTGGAATAAAAATCTTAAAACAATTATTTATCCTGTGTGTTGAATAAAAATCTTGAAAAAATGGTTTATCTTGTATGTTGAATAAAAATCTTAAAACAATTATTAATCCTGTGTGTTGAATAAAAATCTCAAAGCAATTGTTTATCCTGTGTGTTGAATAAAAATCTTGAAACAATTTATCTTGAAAGTTGAATAAAGATCTTAAAAATATTGTTTATCCTGTGTGTTGAATAAAAATCTTAAAACAATTGTTTATCCTGTGTGTTGAATAAAAATCTTAAAACAAAGGTTTATCTTGTATGTTGAATAAAAACTTTAAAACAATTATTTATCCTGTGTGTTGAATAAAAATCTTAAAGCAATTGCTTATCCTGTGTGTTCAATAAAAATCTTAAAGCAATAGTTTATCTTGTATGTTAAATAAAAATCTAAAAACAATTATTTATCCTGTGTGTAGAATAAAAATCTTAAAACAATCGTTTATACTGTGTGTTGAATAAAACCCTTAAAACAATTACATATCCTGTGTGTTGAATAAAAATGTTAAATTAATGATTTATCCTGTGTGTTGAAAAAATCTTAAAAAAATTGTTTATCCTGTATGTGGAATAAAAACCTTAAAACAATTATATATCCTGTGTGTTGAATAAAAACCTTAAAACAATTATATATCCTGTGTGTTGAATAAAAACCTTAAAACAATTGTTTATCCTGTGTGTTGAATAAAAACCTTAAAACAATTGTTTATCCTGTGTGTTGAATAAAAATGTTAAAACAATGATTTATCCTGTGTGTTGAAAAAATCTTAAAACAATTGTTTATCCTGTGTGTTGAATAAAAATGGGTGCCGTTATAGTATGTGGCCTACCTTTCGAGTGTGGCCTACGGAATTTTGTCTCTGATATAGTATGTGGCCTACATACTGTTATTACGAATATTGATCATGTAAGTACACATGGATTTCAGTATTTAACTATGTAGTTAATGTTAATGTTGTGTAAGGGGGGGGGGGTCCGAGGGGCGCAGCCCCCCCGTGTAAGGACACGGCTTTTAGCATAGGTTAGGTGGGTTTTTTAAGTTAGCTTCTCCCGTCATACTCGTAGGCAAGGAAACTGTTCTTTTAAAATTGTATTGTTAGATATTAAACAATTGTGAAAAATAATTGATTTCATTACATATATATACAAACTCTTCCTAAGGTAGGACACATTCAAACCGGCTTAGGTAGGACACATTCAAACCGGGTAGGCCACATACTATAACAGATCCAAAAAGGTAGGCCACATACTATAACGGCACCTAAAAATGTTAAAAGAATGATTTATCCTGTGTGTTGAATAAAAATCTTTAAACAATTGTTTATCCTGTGTGTTGAATAAAAATCTTAAAACAATTGTTTATCCTGTGTGTTGAATAAAAACCTTAAAACAATTGTTTATCCTGTGTGTTGAATAAAAATGTTAAAACAATGATTTATCCTGTGTGTTGAAATAAATCTTAAAACAATTGTTTATCCTGTATGTGGAATAAAAACCTTAAAACAATTATATATCCTGTGTGTTGAATAAAAATCTTAAAACAATTGTTTATCCTGTGTGTTGAATAAAAATCTTAAAACAATTGTTTATCCTGTGTGTTGAGTATAAATCTTAAAACAATTGTTTATCCTGTGTGTTGAATAAAGACCTTAAAACAATTGTTTATCCTGTGTGTTGAATAAAACCCTTGAAACAATTGTTTATCCTGTGTGTTGAATAAAAATCTCAAAACAATGGTTTAACTTGTATGTTGAATAAAAACCTTGAAAAAATTATATATCCTGTATGTTGAATAAAAATCTTAAAACAATGGTTTATCCTGTGTTGAATAAAAATCTTAAAACAATGGTTTGTCCTGTGTGTTGAATAAAAATCTTAAAACAATTATTTATCCTGTGTGCTGAATAAAAATCTTAAAACAATTGTTTATCCTGTGTGTTGAATAAAAATCTTAAAACAATGGTTTATCCTGTGTGTTGAATAAAAATCTTAAAACAATTGTTTATCCCGTGTGTTGAATAAAAACCTTAAAAAAATTGTTTATCCTGTGTGTTGAATAAAAATCTTAAAACAATTGTTTATCCTGTGTGTTGAATAAAAATCTTAAAACAATGGTTTATCCTGTTTGTTGAATAAAAACCTTCAAACAATGATTTATCCTGTTTGTTGAATAAAAACCTTCAAACAATGGTTTATCCTGTGTGTTGAATAAAAACCTTCAAACAATGGTTTATCCTGTGTGTTGAATAAAAACCTTCAAACAATGGTTTATCCTGTGTGTTGAATAGAATATTAAAGCAATACCATGTAACAGATCCCCTATACGAGACTTCAAACTTGGTGCATATTTGAGTGTATAAAAATCCACGCCATTTAATACATGTTAAGGTCCAAGGTCAAGGTCAAGCAAAGGGTCGAGAAATAAGCTGCCACGGCAGAGGTCAGCGCTCCACTGATTGCCCCTCTAGTTGTAAGTTGTATTATCAAATGTGGTAACGCCCGAGGAGAAGGCACCACCCAACAGTACCCAAATTAATGACGTAAAGAATAAATTGAAGTGGGTTTGTTGAGAGGGCTGAAGTATACATGCAAAAAGTAGATGAACATCCTTCGAATGCCACAGTCAAATTCAAAATGCCGAAAAGGTAACGTCCCTGACTGGTGAACGCCAGACTGGGGTTCGAGTCCCGCTCAAACTCGTTAATTTCTTTGGTCGCTGCAACCTCACCATCCTTGTGAGCTACGGATGGGGGGGGGGGGGGTGGGTTGAGGAAACCTATAGGTCTATCGGCTTGGGCGCTGATCATCAGTATACATGGTCAGTCTCTAGGGCATTGTCCAGCTCGATACGGCTATGTCCCTGTCCCTTGCCCCTACCATTCATGTGCGGCCTTTAAGCCTTTAAATGGCAATTTGATTAAAATGGAAGGAGGAAGCAGTAAGAGTTTAATCCATTTTATTTTCACTGACTTTAAATATTGTGATGGAGAATATGTATTAACAATTTATGTCTGGAATCTTATTATATCACTATGATAATCCTTGCGACTTTCACAGATTGGTATCAGAAAAAGTTCAGGAAAAAACTCTACCCCCGTCGGATGAGAGAGAGAGAGAGAGAGAGAGAGAGAGAGAGAGAGAGAGCATATATAAGTAGAATTTTTCCTCCTCCGGCTAAAAGAGAGACCAGTCAAGAATCAGGCAAGGCCAAATATGGGAGGCAAGAACAGTAATGGGCAATTGTTATTATGAACAGGATCAGTGGATTGCATACTAAGAACAGAGAAGTGAAAAAAGAGAGAGAGAAAAAAAAGCTTAAAAAAAGGAAGAGAGA
>NC_090757.1:3863787-3865165 GCF_036898095.1 Palaemon carinicauda
CTGTTCTTAAAATATTTGATTTTGATTGTTTATTACTTCTCCTGTAATTCATTTATTTTCTTGTTTCATTTCCTCGCTAGGCTATTTTTTTTTTCTTGTTGGAGCCCTTGGGCTTATAGCATGTTGTTTCCCCCAACTAGGGTTGTAACTTGGCTTATAATAATAATAATAATAATAATAATAATAATAATAATAATAATAATAATAATAATACAACCCTAGTTGGAAAAGCAGGCTGCTCTAAGCCGAAGGGCTCCAACAGGGAAAAATAGTCCAGTGGGGAAAGTAAATAAATAAACTACAAGAGAAGTAATGGAAAATTTAAATAATTTTTTTTTAAGAATTGTATGAGAAGTAACATCAAAATAGGCCTTTCATATATAAACGATAAAAAGAGATTTATGTCAGCCTTTTCAACATGGAAAATTCATAGCAAGTTTGAACTTTTGCAGTTCAACCTATTCAACTTACTGCACAGTAATTCTACACACAATTGCTAATAATTCATACTCAATTAGTTATTTGTGTCAAATATCAATGAAATAAATCGTTTCATAAGCAGCAAATTTTAATACAGAGTACAGTTGCTAGAATAAATATTTCTACAAATTTTATTCGTGCAATTAAAAGTTAATTTCATAAATTACCCATAACAGAGACGAAGAGAGTGATATTCTTACGTTCGTGAGATGAAGGTAGAAAGCATGATGGATTTTCGTACAGGCTATGAATATGTCGAAGGACTGGAGCCAATCAACTTTAAGCTATGAAACGCTATATATATATATATATATATATAAAGAGAGAGAGAGAGAGAGAGAGAGAGAGAGAGAGAGAGAGAAAGAGAGAGAGAGAGAGAAAATAGCTTTCATTTGTTATACTGAACTTAGAATTCTATTATAACTTCCCACAATATTTCGTCTCTGAACTAAAAAGTTTCAAAAATAAATAAAGATAAAACTGAAAAGTTCGAAATTTACTTCAAAATCCTACAAAATCTTATAAGCCTCTACCTTCGACAGAAGAAAATATTCAAATATATATACCTATTGAATATCTGTAAATAACAAAGTGAAGCATAATCTAGAGATAGATCAAACATCGTTATTTGTATTTTAGATCATTTGAATGTTCTGGGATGTTTATTGCTTTTCTTATTCAGCCGAAGAGAAACATTTACACAAAATACATATCCTTGAAATCTGTGATTGACAGCGCTCGTCTTCTGGAAATTCAGAAGATTACATAACATGTTTTTGATTGGATAGCATTACTTCTGTCGGTTGTGCTATTCTAATAAGTTAAACGTGCATGTTAAAGAATAAGCAATTTAGCAGTATAGTAATAGAACTCCAATTAGATTAAACGAAAAATCATG
>NC_090757.1:3868165-3873165 GCF_036898095.1 Palaemon carinicauda
GAGAGAGAGAGTATTCGTGTAAAATAATTAATAATAAAATAAAACACTAATAATTACTGTACCCAACAAAAGAAAATTACTATGAAAAATGTTGAAAACCGTAGGAAAAATTAATGAGAGAGAGAGAGAGAGAGAGAGAGAGAGAGAGAGAGAGAGAGAGAGAGAGAGAGAGAGACTTCCCATTTGGGGATGAAATTAAACTTGAAGATTCTAAAAACATTTCAACTTTTTTTTGTCTCTTTCTTCGATTACTTTCTTGTCTCGGAAAACTTTCTCAATCACCAATATTGTTTCTTCTTAAGATTTCATTAAGAAAGAGAAAATGAATAATCAAACAACACAAAGATGGGAGATTGAAGGATGATGATGATGATGATTATTATTATTATTATTATTATTATTATTATTATTATTATTATGACTTACTAAGATACAACCCTAGTTGGGAAAGCAGGATGCTATAAGTCCAAGATCCCCAAAGGGGAAAATAGTCCAGTGAGGAAAGGAATCAAAGAAAAATTAAATATTTTAAGAAAAGTAACATTAAAATAGATATTTCCTATATAAACTACAAAAACTTAAAAAAAAAGAGGAAGAGAAGCAAGATGAAATAGTGTGCCCGAGTGTACCCCCCAAGCATGAGATCTCTAGTCCAAGGCAGTGGAAGACCATGGTACAGAGGCTATGGCACTACCCAAGAATAGAGAACAATGGATTAATTTTGGAGTGTCCTCCTAGAAAAGCTAATAGTAATATAAGAGTTAATAAGAAAGGAAGGTGGAATAATGAATGATGAAAACTAGAGGTTGATTCGTATAGAAATTTGGGTTATCTTGCTTGAGGGTACACTGGGGTATACTATTCTACCTTATTTCTCTTCTTGTTTTGTTAAAGTTTTTATAATTTATATATGAAAAATTTATTTTAATGTTGTTACGCTCTTAAAAATATTTTATTTATACGAAATTATTATATTAATGTGTGTTACTGTTGTGAAAATATCTTATTGTAGATTAATTATTTCCTTGTTTCATATCCTACCAGGGCTATTTTCCCTGTTAGAGTCCCTAAGCTTATAGCATCCTGCTTTTCCAATTTAAGTTGTAGCTCAGCAAGTAATAATAATAATAATAATAATAATAATAATAATAATAATAATAATAATAATAATAATAATAAAATAAATATCAGATGAAAAAGAAGATGAAAGTATGTTACAGTCGAAAAATAAGATACCAGGGAATGTTGAGATAATTCTTCATTGTGAAAATGAAATGAATGATATGAAAGGTTTAAAAAAAAAAAAGCTTTTTAAATTAACAGCATATAAGGATGCATAAAGTACTAAGTTACTCAACGTTATATATGTAATAGTAATAAAGACTACTTAACATGAGGATTTAAACCCTTTATTTGACTAATAGTTTTTATAAATAATTTACGCTGATTATGTTTATTATGTATCCATTTTCAAAATAATAGTATATTCGTTATTTACATAAAAGTCGAAATTAAGTAAAAAAATTAAAATTGTCTATAAGATATAACGGATATTAAAATTGGCAAGTATAAAATATCAGCATCATGACAAAAGATATCACAGATAAATAATCGCTACTTGGTCATAATTATTGAGCGCTGTAGTTTTATTAAAAGCAGAAGAAATGAAAGTGAGGAAATTAAAAAAAAATAAAATTATCACAAGTGAAAAAATAATTACCAAAGAGCATACAATTGTCTTGGTTATGCGGAAAGCCCGGTGGACAAGAGCTTGGTGAAAATGGTATAGAATTCATAAGAGTTAGGAATAAACTGCAAAAAAAGGACATTGGAAAATGAAGAAAAAAAAAAAATACCCCATGTTACAGGTTGGCCGAGATTGAATCGTAGTTAGTGATTATATGGCGTAGTTAACAATGCCGCTTTCTGCGCACGTGAGTGCATGCGTGCGTGTGTGTTGGTATATACTGTATATATATATATATATATATATATATAATATATATATATATATATATATATATATATATATATATATAAACACAAATATGAATATATACATACATACATATATATACATATATAATATATATATATATACAAATATGAAAGCATACATACATAAATGCATACAAACACACATACACACACACACACACACACACACACACACACACACACACACACACATATATATATATATATATATATATATATATATATATATATATATATATATATGGTGTGCATGTGTGAATGTAAAAAGCAGCAGGAAGATAGATTCAATGGAGAGGAGACGAGAAATGTTTCAAAGAAACTTAAGAAAGAGCCAGTTGAAAGGAAAAAAAACTATATTAACACAAAAGAACTGTAAAATATAGGAAAATATATACTCAAAGACAAAGACACTTAAAAAAAACCGACTCAGATATTCACAAGGATGAAAGCTATATAACCAGAAAGATAAAAAGACACACACTGACAACCCAGTGAAATGAGAGAGAGAGAGAGAGAGAGAGAGAAGAGAGAGAGAGAGAGAGAGAGAGAGAGAGAGAGAGAGAGAGACTCACAAAGAATAAAATGAAGACAAGCAGACATTGAAATCATAACAAAGAGTACATTGGTATGCAGCTGTTGCGGGAAGGTAATTAAATGCAGTTTTATCTGCAGTCTCATCGAAGGGGCAGATTCTCGATGAACTGCATATTTCGATATAATTTCATTCAATCAAAAATTCAAGTAATATTTACTAGTGGGTATCTAATTAACGTTAACTGTATATCAAAAAATAAAATGACGATGTATTATGAGCATGTGGGGGATAAATGTTTTGAAATAATTATGTATCATTTGTGTGTTAAGTAAAAATCTTAAAACAATTGTGTATCATATGCTTGTGTTGAAGAAAGACCTTAAAACAATTGTTTATCCTGAGTGTTGAATAAAAATCTTAAAACAATTGTTTATCCTGTGTGTTGAATAAAATTCTTAAAAACAATTATTTATCCTGTGTGTTGAATAAAAATCTTAAAACAATTGTTTATCCTGTGTGTTGATTAAAATTCATAAAACAATGGTTTAGCCTGTGTGTTGAATAGAAATCTTAAAACAATTGTTTATCCTGTGTGTTGATTAAAATTCATAAAACAATGGTTTAGCCTGTGTGTTGAATAGAAATCTTAAAACAATTGTTTATCCTGTGAGTTGAATAAAAACCTTAAAACAATTATTGTTTATCCTGTGTGTGGAATAAAAATCTTAAAACAATTATTTATCCTGTGTGTTGAATAAAAATCTTGAAAAAATGGTTTATCTTGTATGTTGAATAAAAATCTTAAAACAATTATTAATCCTGTGTGTTGAATAAAAAATCTCAAAGCAATTGTTTATCCTGTGTGTTGAATAAAATCTTGAAACAATTTATCTTGAAAGTTGAATAAAGATCTTAAAAATATTGTTTATCCTGTGTGTTGAATAAAAATCTTAAAACAATTGTTTATCCTGTGTGTTGAATAAAAATCTTAAAACAAAGGTTTATCTTGTATGTTGAATAAAAACTTTAAAACAATTATTTATCCTGTGTGTTGAATAAAAATCTTAAAGCAATTGCTTATCCTGTGTGTTCAATAAAAATCTTAAAGCAATAGTTTATCTTGTATGTTAAATAAAAATCTAAAAACAATTATTTATCCTGTGTGTAGAATAAAAATCTTAAAACAATCGTTTATACTGTGTGTTGAATAAAACCCTTAAAACAATTACATATCCTGTGTGTTGAATAAAAATGTTAAATTAATGATTTATCCTGTGTGTTGAAAAAATCTTAAAAAATTGTTTATCCTGTATGTGGAATAAAAACCTTAAAACAATTATATATCCTGTGTGTTGAATAAAAACCTTAAAACAATTATATATCCTGTGTGTTGAATAAAAACCTTAAAACAATTGTTTATCCTGTGTGTTGAATAAAAACCTTAAACAATTGTTTATCCTGTGTGTTGAATAAAATGTTAAAACAATGATTTATCCTGTGTGTTGAAAAAATCTTAAAACAATTGTTTATCCTGTGTGTTGAATAAAAATGGGTGCCGTTATAGTATGTGGCCTACCTTTCGAGTGTGGCCTACGGAATTTTGTCTCTGATATAGTATGTGGCCTACATACTGTTATTACGAATATTGATCATGTAAGTACACATGGATTTCAGTATTTAACTATGTAGTTAATGTTAATGTTGTGTAAGGGGGGGGGGGGTCCGAGGGGCGCAGCCCCCCCGTGTAAGGACACGGCTTTTAGCATAGGTTAGGTGGGTTTTTTAAGTTAGCTTCTCCCGTCATACTCGTAGGCAAGGAAACTGTTCTTTTAAAATTGTATTGTTAGATATTAAACAATTGTGAAAAATAATTGATTTCATTACATATATATACAAACTCTTCCTAAGGTAGGACACACATTCAAACCGGCTTAGGTAGGACACATTCAAACCGGGTAGGCCACATACTATAACAGATCCAAAAAGGTAGGCCACATACTATAACGGCACCTAAAAATGTTAAAAGAATGATTTATCCTGTGTGTTGAATAAAAATCTTTAAACAATTGTTTATCCTGTGTGTTGAATAAAAATCTTAAAAACAATTGTTTATCCTGTGTGTTGAATAAAAACCTTAAAACAATTGTTTATCCTGTGTGTTGAATAAAAATGTTAAAACAATGATTTATCCTGTGTGTTGAAATAAATCTTAAAACAATTGTTTATCCTGTATGTGGAATAAAAACCTTAAAACAATTATATATCCTGTGTGTTGAATAAAAATCTTAAAACAATTGTTTATCCTGTGTGTTGAATAAAAATCTTAAAACAATTGTTTATCCTGTGTGTTGAGTATAAATCTTAAAACAATTGTTATCCTGTGTGTTGAATAAAGACCTTAAAACAATTGTTTATCCTGTGTGTTGAATAAAACCCTTGAAACAATTGTTTATCCTGTGTGTTGAAT
>NC_090757.1:3880665-3900665 GCF_036898095.1 Palaemon carinicauda
TAAGCCGAAGGGCTCCAACAGGGAAAAATAGTCCAGTGGGGAAAGTAAATAAATAAACTACAAGAGAAGTAATGGAAAATTTAAATAATTTTTTTTTAAGAATTGTATGAGAAGTAACATCAAAATAGGCCTTTCATATATAAACGATAAAAAGAGATTTATGTCAGCCTTTTCAACATGGAAAATTCATAGCAAGTTTGAACTTTTGCAGTTCAACCTATTCAACTTACTGCACAGTAATTCTACACACAATTGCTAATAATTCATACTCATATTAGTTATTGGTGTCAAATATCAATGAAATAAATCGTTCATAAGCAGCAAATTTTAATACAGAGTACAGTTGCTAGAATAAATATTTCTACAAATTTTATTCGTGCAATTAAAAGTTAATTTCATAAATTACCCATAACAGAGACGAAGAGAGTGATATTCTTACGTTCGTGAGATGAAGGTAGAAAGCATGATGGATTTTCGTACAGGCTATGAATATGTCGAAGGACTGGAGCCAATCAACTTTAAGCTATGAAACGCTATTATATATATATATATATATATATATATATATATATATATATATATATATATATATATATATATATATATATATATATTATATATATATATATATATATATATAAAGAGAGAGAGAGAGAGAGAGAGAGAGGAGAGAGAGAGAGAGAGAGAGAGAGAGAGAGAGAGAGAGAGAGAGAGAAAGAGAGAGAGAGAGAGAAAATAGCTTTCATTTGTTATACTGAACTTAGAATTCTATTATAACTTCCCACAATATTTCGTCTCTGAACTAAAAAGTTTCAAAAATAAATAAAGATAAAACTGAAAAGTTCGAAATTTACTTCAAAATCCTACAAAATCTTATAAGCCTCTACCTTCGACAGAAGAAAATATTCAAATATATATACCTATTGAATATCTGTAAATAACAAAGTGAAGCATAATCTAGAGATAGATCAAACATCGTTATTTGTATTTTAGATCATTTGAATGTTCTGGGATGTTTATTGCTTTTCTTATTCAGCCGAAGAGAAACATTTACACAAAATACATATCCTTGAAATCTGTGATTGACAGCGCTCGTCTTCTGGAAATTCAGAAGATTACATAACATGTTTTTGATTGGATAGCATTACTTCTGTCGGTTGTGCTATTCTAATAAGTTAAACGTGCATGTTAAAGAATAAGCAATTTAGCAGTATAGTAATAGAACTCCAATTAGATTAAACGAAAAATCATGTTAGAATCGGGACTAGCTTTCAAGGCAAGACCTCTGACGCAGACGAAGAAAGATTACAACGTCTTGAGGTATCATAATTATTGTTATTACTAGCTAAGCTGCAACCCTAGATGGAAAACGGAGATCTAAGCCCAAAGGCTCCAACAGAGATCTAAGCCCAAAAGTTTCAACAGGGAAAATAGCCCATTGAGGGAAAAGGAATAAGGAAACAGATAGAATAGTGTGCCCGGGTGTACCCTCAAGCAAGAGAACTCTTATTCAAACAGTGGAAGACAATGATAAAGAGGCTGTGGCACTACCCAAGACTAGAGAACAAATAGTTTAATTTTGGAGTGTCTTTCTCCCAGAAAAGTTGCATACTATAGCTGAAAAGTCTCTCTTCTACCCTTTATCAAGTGGAAATTAGCTACTAAATAATTACAGTGCAATAGTTCCATTCAAACAGAGGCCCTTGGTGTCAACAGGCGTAGGGAGATGATGGGGATGATGAAGGGATATGTATAAGATATAGTTTCCAATGTATATTTGGTGATATGATCATTTTTATCATGACACAATACCCATCAGAGCAACTTATTTCCTCAGTATCATGATTTCTACAAGGATAAATTCAGACCTTTTCTCGGTAGATCTTCAGTCAAACATCATTTCTTTTTTTTTTTTATTGTAGTTAGATAAAAGATTCTATCAGCCAAACTTCCTTTAATGGTTCACTTCTTTATGAAAAACCTTTCTAGCGTTCATTCTAACCACTTCCTGTAAGCTGCTGTTGATAATCACATGTTTCCAGCAATTCTTCAGGTGATGCTCTGTAGTGTACTATCCTTCCGTTTTAACACAAGACCATTTACAGTAATCGCTTATTCGTGGCGCTGATGATAATCAGCTTCCATATCTCCTTTTTCCATCATTCCAGACTTTCCTTTGCTTATTGAATTCAATGTACCTCAAAACACCAATGTAAATTTATTCTTCTGTCTTTTCTCTCATTAAAGACAGAAGGAAATGAAGAAGAAGAATATATCTTTCAATTTGACAGAGAAAATAGGGAGAATGTGATTACTTATCATGAGTTTGAAAATGCTTGGAAAGATACTTCTTGATTCTGTATCATCATCATCAGCAACAGCATCAGGCTTACGCCTGACAAAGGCCTCAGACATATCCTTCCCACTCGAGTCTACTTATGGTTTTTCTATGACAGTCTATACCAGAAAACTTTCTTTTTTCGACAATCCATCGTCTTCTCTTCCTTCACCTGCTTCTTTTGCAATCTCTAGATACCAATCCCGTTATTCTTAATGCCCAAATATTATCTGTCATTCTCATAATATGCATATAATCAACTATATCTAAGTTTCTTCTTCAGCCACCATTTAATGTCTCCAGATAACGAAACTAGTCTTTGGAAATATTACACTTTCCAAACTGAATTTACTTCTTTTCATTTATTTCTTCCTCATTGGAAAATTAGAAGAAGGGAGAAAAGGGTGAGACTGTAATCCCTACACGTTAGAGAGAGAGAGGAGAGAGAGAGAGAGAGAGAGAGAGAGAGAGAGAGAGTAAAAATTGAATGTAATTCATTGTAACAGAATTTTTTTTATCAAGTTTGAGATTTGTCTATCGTTAGAACACTTCTTGTTTTCTTTTTTTACCCTTTTCGAAAAAACTGATTTGAAATTTAAAAGATTAACTAAACCAAAGGCTCTATCAGCTCACCATTAACAGATACTCGCTGTAAGTCAGCCTTGGTATGTTTTCCCTTCTAAATTGCCAATACCTTCATTGCCGCGTTAAAACTCAATATACACAGACATATAGCAAAGCTGTTTAAATCCTGCATCAATAAGTGTTAAAGCAAATATACAAAAGTCTTTATTATTAAATTTAACAATTAAACACAGAAGCTTTTCAAGTAAATTTAGTAATATATTCACCAAATATCTTTGGGAATCCAAAAATTCAAATAACAAAACATTCACTTGAATAACACAAAAGCTAAGATCGAAAGCAAATAAAGAGGACAGAAAATATGCAAAATTCTTTTTCATAACATTCAACAGTTTAACACACAAGTTTTACAAATAAGTTTAGTAATATATTCATCAAATCGCTTTGGAAATCCAAAAAATTCATATAGGCTAACTAAACAATCAGTTGACCAACACAACCGCCATGATCGAAAGCAAATAAAGAGGACAGAAAATATGCAAAAGTCTCATAAAATTCGACAATCAAAGACCGAAGTTTTGCGAATATGTTTAGTAATATACTCATCAAATTTCTTTGAAAATAGAAGAAATTAAAAAAGAAAATACCTTATTTCCTTTCCTTACTGGGCTATTTTTCCCTGTTGGAGCCCTCGGTCTTATAGCATACTACTTTTCCAACAAGGGTTGTAGCTTACCAAATAATAATAATAATAATAATAATAATAATAATAATAATAATAATAATCAATGGAAGAATGAAATGAGAAAATACCTAGTTTCCTTTCCTCCCTGGGTTATTTTTCCCCGTTGGAACCCTTGGACTCATAGCATTCTGCTTTTCCAGCTAGGGTTGTAGTTTATCTAGTAATAATAATAATAATAATAATAATAATAATAATAATAATAATAATAAATGGAAGAAATTGAATAAGATAATACCTTCCTCACTGGATTATTTTTCCTTGTTGGAGCCCTTGGGCTTGTAGCATCCTGCGTATCCAACAAGGGATGTAGTTTATTTAGTAACAACAACAACAACAACAATAATAATAATAATAATAATACTTGACCACCTCTACCATCGAAGGCAATTAACGACAGAATCCATAAAAGCATAGCTCGTTGCGTCCTGAGAAAATAATTGAATATAAGTAAATAACAGAAGGAAACAGATCACCTGACATGCTACAAAAGCCGAGATCGAAAACACCTGAGATATTATTCAGTCCTCTTCCAAAACATTGATCGCAAAAGCCTTGACACTGACATGCCCATAATGTTTCTTCTTCCCTCTTCGATAGTCGAGAAGAATGATCCTCCTCACCACATTGTTTACATCTTGTCCTCACCTCCGAAAAGCTTTACTACGTACATCAGCCAATGGATATTTTTCACAAGATTCACAATAACATTCATATTTTCCATCACAATGGACCCTGCCAAATAACTAATTAAAGCTGTTGTTCGTAAGGCTGTTTTTTGGTTCGGTTGTAATGCGGGAGAACGACCTTACGAGCATGCGTGGTGGCTGTGGCGGTGGCGGTAGTGGTGTGGTTTTCGGGCAGCTGGGCCTCAAACACCCCCCCCCCCTTCTCCCCCTATACTCATCCCATACCTGACAGAGTGTGCCCTTGGGTCATCCGTCATATAACACAACACTGTGCCTTAAGGCGCTCTCTCTCTCTCTCTCTCTCTCTCTCTCTCTCTCTCCCTAAGCCATTACACAGTCAAAACGTATAAGGTTTAAGTCATATCTTGTACATCATCATGACGTTGTGACAAAGAGACTTGTATGACATTTCACATAAAAATTCTCAGATGATTTTCTTAGTTTGTTTGCAACATTTACAAAGGAAATGAAATAATAACTTCTTAAATATATATTTCTTTTATACTGAAAGATATTTGTTTTAATGGATCTTTTTATAGAGGGGGGATCCCATGTGCAAATTTACATGCAACCTTATGTGATATGATTGATTATAAAATCTTACTTCGATTATTGTCTTATTTATATCTGAATTAAAAAGGTACAAGTTCAAATTGCTCTTTACTTTGTTTATCGTCTTATTTATATTATCAGAATATAAAATAGGTACAAATTCAAATTGCTCTTCCAATTATGATTGTTAGATTGAGGCAGTCTTACGCCAGCTCGGGCTCTTGGTCACAACACCATTCGGTAAACCTCCCCCCCCCAAAAAAAAAAAAAAAATCTATAAACATGTTCAATATTCAGATCGCCTGAGCAGTCTTACGCCACCACGAGCTCTTGTTCACAACACCATCCGCAAAAATAAAAAAAATACGAACTTGATGAACATCCATCCAGATCCCCCGATCAGTCTTACGTCACCACGGGCTCTTGTTCACAACACCATCCGGTAATACCAAAAAGAAATTAAATAAACATGATTTAACATCCAGACCGAGAAAAGTGGCAACGTACCCTGGAGTTACTGAGATATGGCATGCCCGCAATACTGCCCCAGAGGTGTTGCCTGGGGAGGTTTCCAGCAGCCAGCAGGTGTGTGTAAGGTAAGCTGACCCGTCGGCGATACGCACGGATGAACCACCAACTACTCCTCCCCCCCCCCTCCCCTATACAAGGAGGATATATGTATACCCCTCCCCCCACAAAAGTCTCTGCTCTGTTCACCCCCCACACCTCATTCCGTCTCTCTCTCTCTCTCTCTCTCTCTCTCTCTCTCTCTCCTCTTCTTTCCCCTTCTTGTGCTTTGTCTTCTCTCTCTCTCTCTCTCTCTCTCTCTCTCTCTCTTCTCTCTCTCTCTCTGCATCTATTTTACAAATCAAAGTCTTAATCTATCTCTCTGAATCTATTTTACAAATCATAATCTCTCTCTCTCTCTCTCTCTCTCTCTCTCTCTCTCTCTCTTCTCTCTCTCTCTCTCTCTCTCTCTGGACATCCATTTCACATCTCAAGTTTTCGTAAGGCTTAAGGTCACGTGTTCACTATTAGCAACCAGTTACCTTTAAACTAAAGCAAGTAGCATGTTTTACTTTTAATACTAAATAGATCACGAAATAATTTCCAACGTTTGAGAAATGAATTAATAAAATCTAATATTAGTAATAACCATAAGACAAATATATGAATAATTAGTCAACAATCAATTTAATCGTTATTTATCTTTAAATTTCTCTCTCGACAAGTTACTACAAAAGTTGTTACTAATCTCAAGATATTTTACATTTTTTAATTATGTACTTAGTTATATATTTCACATACTTCTTTATTTCCTTTCCTCGCTGGTTTATTTTTCCCCTGTTGGAATCCTGCTTTTCCAACTTGGGTTGTAGCTTAGCTATAATAATAATAATAATAATAATAATAGTAGTAATAACAATAATAATAATGGTAGTAATAATAATAATGATAATAAGAATAAAAATAATAATAATAATAATAATAATAATAATAATAATAATATTAATTAAAATTATTCTCTAAGACATAATAACCAGCTTCCAGTGCTTCCATGACGTCACGCTATTTAAAAGATACTCCCGGAGAAAATATCAAATTCCACGAACTGGACAATCTCGCAACTATGATGAAAAATAAAATGCCTGATTTTATCTTTTACAATAAGGTAATAGCCTGCAACTCTCTCTAATACAACAGTGTAAGCTTATGAACTAATACTTTTCATCATTATAGGTAATATGCTAAATTTCATTAGAATTGAAATAAACATCGTTTTCCCTAGTGTCAATTATGGGAGTGTAGTGTATCAGACAGAAACATTTCCCTATTATTTAAGTCATTTTTTAACTTGAGAAGAGGGAGAACTTTAAGAGCAAAAGGATTCTTGTGCCTCATGGCTAGTACAGTGGTAACGTGTTCGCCTACCATTCGTATGGCGCCAGATCCATCCCTTCGCGAGACCGTGAGTTTAAGCTGTTTACTGGGGAAGCCACTGATGTGGTTGCCTGGTTGGGAGTGGTACCACAGTGGGGGGGGGGGGGGGGTAAGCTTGCCCGGCTGACGTTCTGGCGAGTATCTATTCTGATGAAACTGGAACTGAAACCAGACACCTTTACTTTTACATATAAAAACCATATACAAATTACCGTCAAGTAAATCATCTATAAGGTTGATGTCTTAATGTGTTGATAGTTACAGAAAGGTACTTAGTTTAGACGAGGTAGAAAAAGTCTTACAGGATAGCCAAGATTATTACTCTGATGTAATTAAGTAATCTACAACATAATAAACTAATGTATTTATTAATAATGGGTCACAAAACTTATCACAAATGAGCCAATTTCCGGAATACTCTAGAGTTGTAGGCTCCCTGAGTACTGCGAGGCACATTTACAACATACTATTATAGCATAAACAATCATAAAACATAACTTCCATGAATATATAATTACACCTAAGTACATCCCGAGGCCAAGACAGGCTACCGTAGAAGCTGTACGTGTAAAGAGTAGCCTTCTTATCTCTGTGGCCACGGTAAGAGCCAAGGTTCTGACAACTACGCAACCGCGCTCTGGTGGTAAAATTAGCAACTAATAGGCTGATTGGAGTTCTTGAGATAGTTCAGGGTAATGATGACTAAACTATGCAAATGTATGTAAGTCAAACCTGGCGTGTAATGATGAATAAATAAGTAATTAACAGTTTTCTACGTTCGTGTGGTGAAGCTATAAGAAGCGATTTAAGAAACATCTATGAATGTAATTGAACAGTTAAATTACTTCGTATGTTTTGAAACGTCGGAAGTTAATAATTACCCAGGAACACTGAGAGAGAGAGAGAGAGAGAGAGAGAGAGAGAGAGAGAGAGAGAGAGAGATTAAACAATCGTCATTGTGATAGGAAAATATCTAGATTAATACTAAATGCAGATTATCCAAAAAAATAAAATAAATAAATAAAGAGGAAGCATATTGTTAAAAAATATAAAATACAAGACGCGAAAAAACTAGCCATGATTACTTTTATGTATGAAAGTAAATGTTCTTGTTTCCATTGCCTAAAACACTTTAGAATCTTGTTAACTCGTACCAGTATACTTTGCAAAAAGATATCTTGAGAATTTTACAGGGTTGGTAGCAGAACTTTTAACTTCATAACGCTTACTCTCTCTCTCTCTCTCTCTCTCTCTCTCTCTCTCTCTCTCTCTCTCTCTCTCTCTCTCTCTCTCTCTCTCTCTCTAAGCAGCAAAGGCCAATGGGATGGGCAACCTAATGTATATTTCAAGTCCAAACCGTAAGAAAACAGAGAAAAAGCCAAAATAAAGAAAGCAGGATGAGGTTCAATCATTAAGGAAAAATAGGGCAACCTGATGTACATTTCAAAACCAGATTGTTAGAAAAAAGAATAAAAGCAGAAGTGTAAGGAAGCAGGAAAGAGAGAATAGAAGAAAATGTATAAAAAAAAGTGAACTGAAAAGAAAGAACACAACTGATGTTGACCTACCACTACTGTTGGCTGAGTCTACCGTCTCATCATCATCTGCACTGAGTCAGTTGTTAGATCTGTTTAACTAAATGAGGTCGTTGTTGATCCATATTACAAACATACATACATACTTACATACATATGTATATACATATATATATTATATAAATATATATACATATATTGTATTCTGTATATATATATATATATATATATATATATATATATATATATATATATATATATATATATATATATATATATATATATATATATTTCTCTCAAAATTTTGCCTTTCTACTCTTCATACTTTCATAGATGATCAAATCCCCCAGTATATATATATATATATATATATATATATATATATATATATATATATATATATATATACATTACACAAGTATATATATTGTATTCTGTATATATATATATACATATATATATATATATATATATATATATATACATACATATATATATATATATACATATATATATATATACATACATATATATATATATATACATATATATATATATATATATATATATATATATATATATATATATATATATATATATATATATATATTACACATCTCAAAATTTTGCCTTTCTACTCTTCATACTTTCATAGATGATCAAATCCCCAAGTATGTTTATTTGCAATATATTTGAACCTACCTGTCGATGACCATTGCTATTGCAACGCGATGTTGCATCAAGATTAACCAGGGCGCATCAGAAAACAAACCCCTTAATGTAGAGAAAGTCTATCAACCTAAAAGTATCTAGAAATTCTTATTATCTCTGATTACTTTAAGCTTACAACTGTTATTGAATTACCAAAGACTGCATAGTAAAAGTAAAACTACGGCAAATCTTCCTAATACAGTATTCTGTATAGCAAGATGTCAAGATGACGCCAAAAATCAAAATCTCTCATTTCTAGTCTTCCTCGATTGGTTATCTCAAAAAAAAAAAAAAAAAAAAAAAAAACTATTAGAGATTACTCGAGTGGCATATGGGGATGAGATCATGGTGAGGGGTAGATGAAGATGGTTTAGGTATGCCCTTCGCACTCCCCATGAGAGATTAGTTCACCAAATGTTTAACTTGGCTCCACAAGGCACTAGAAGAGTTAGAAGACCCAGGCATACGCGGCTGGGAACTATGAAGCATGAAGTGGGAGATGACGAATGGAGAATTATTGAATTAAAAGCTCAAGATAGAGATGACTGGCGAAATCTAACCAAGACATTTTGCGTCAATAGGCGTAGGAGGTAATGAGGATAATGATGATAGGGAACGCATCTTCTCTTTCTACATTTAATATAAAATTTTGTTTCCATGGTAAAAGAGATTTGTTGGAATATTTCTCCTCCATATTTAACTTCCTACAACTATTAAGGTTTCACCCAGCAATATTCATGGTGTGCGCGTAAAATAATCTATCCGTCCTCCTTGAACGACCAAACCTCTTCAACAATTGACAGAAAACTGCATCTTTCGTCAACGTTGTCCAAACTTTGATTCTAATGATTGCTAAAACTCATTGTATGTAACTTACGTCTGATGTATTGTTCGTACACACTTCGCTAAAATCAAGGACTCGAGAGTCAGGCGTTTGAATAAATCCTACAATGCAACTTTGGTGATCCTCCACCTATACATATATATATATATATATATATATATATATATATATATATATATATATATATATATATATATATATATATATCAGCGTACGGCTATATAACTATAAAGTTAAATAGTTAGATTTGCACATATACGCAACCCCATCTCACCAAGATATGAATACTCCCTCTTGTCCCTACCCGAGGGAAGGGGAGATCTAAGATTGACTAAAAAAATATATATATTTCTACATGTATATATAAAGCAGGACACTTTCTCTTTATTATATAGGGGAGGTGTGTGTGTGTGTGTGTGTGTGTGTGTGTAACTATCAACCAGAAGAAGGAAGATGATCACAAACAAACAAAAAAATCTGGACAGTTTAGCAAATAGGTGAGGAGAAGAAGGGAGTAAGAAAGGGAGAGAAAGATATAAGATTGTGCGGTGGGTGGGGAGAGAGAGAGAGAGAGAGAGAGAGAGAGAGAGAGAGAGAGAGAGAGAGAGAGAGAGGGGGGGGGGGAAGGCAATGGAAGTTGGAAGTGGAGGAGAGAAGGCAAAGGGGGTGGGGGGTTAAGAGAGAGAGAGAGAGAGACAGAGAGAGAGAGACAGAGAGAGAGAGAGAGAGGGGGGGGGGGGTCAGGAGGGAAAGCGCGGAGATCGAATAATGGGCTTAGATTAGCGACAGTAATAGTAATTAAAGCGCTTAATTTGTTAGCCATTTGCTGCGTGATTCGGACTGAACTGCTGGTGTATAACGCTTTAATTGGCTTCGTTGCGCATAAATTGCCCGCTCAAACTGTCAACGTCGGTGCGGTTAATTACTTGCCCTAATGACAATATGTATTGCTCCTGCGGAAAGCCGAGCGCTGCGAATACTGGCGGGCGGCGCAGAGGTAAAAAAAAAAAAAAAGGAAAAAAAAAAAAAAAAAAAAAACTCTGATGAGGACCGACCTAATATTATGCTGATGAATGAATGTGAATCATGCAGAGGATGATAATGATGCTGATGATGATGATTATCATGGTTGGCAGTGGTGCTGGGAGTATATCATCATGCGGTGGAAGAGATTTTCCATTTTATATTTTTACGTTTGGACGAAATCATACTTCAAAATGCCAGCTGAAATCTCTCTCTCTCTCTCTCTCTCTCTCTCTCTCTCTCTCTCTCTCTCTCTCTCTCTCTCTCATTATGAGAAATATGTACTCGCCATATTTTTACTTCCACTAATCCTTCGTTCATTTCTTAATATCACTTCAGCGAAATGAAAACGATGGTTGCTGCCCTAATCTAATTGAAAAAGAATACACACGTACATATAAACACACACACACACAATATATATATATATATATATATATATATATATATATATATATATATATATATATATATATATATATATATATATATATATAATTGTACATTTTACTTCTTCATGAAGATAACAGATTGTCTTAAAGCTAATAATTATGCAGAGTAAACTAAAACGGATGTCTCAGTGCATGGAGTGTAGTATATTGATAAGCATTGTAAAACAACGAACAACTCCATTCTAGACAATACAGTATCAAGTTTAGAAAAATAAATCAAATTTAATCTGGGTAGCTACAGATTTAAATTGGGTAAAAATCATTTCTAAATATTACTGTAAATTACCTTTGTAATTAAAAATCAACAAAGTGTAAGGAATCAACACACGCATTGCTAACAATAAGGCAAAAAAAATTAATGACATTATTACCAGTCAAAATGGAAGTAAAAAATCAAGGGCAAAGAATACCTTTTAATTAGATATATAAAATAACAAATGCTATGCTTTTTTTTTTTTTTTAATGTCAACCGATTTCAATAGAAGGCGGATTACATTTGAATGTTTCTCCAATGTAATTCATACCCCCATAACCGTATGCAAATTTCTTTTCCATTGTAATTATTGCTGTAGTGCGCAAATCTCTCTCGCTGAAAATCTAATTGCCCAGGTGCACTGACCAAATTGTTTAATTATTAAAAAAAAAAAATACCTTTATTTACGTGCATAAATGAAATGTTATGATAATATTGTTAATATGGGTATGTGCATTTTATAAGCATTTGTGCACAAGCATTTCTATTCACAGTACATGTGCAATTGTGTATGCAACAGTACAGAAATATCCTCGTTGTTACATTTAAAATTTGCGGAAATTAATCTAACGACCTAAAGACATACTAATTTACAATCCAAGGTGCCACACTTAATTGTTAGACACTGAATAGTGTCCTTATAACCGATATTCATAAACTCTGGGCTGTGCACTAATACCTGTTCTTTAACATCCAAGTCTTGTCAATAGATGGTGTTATTGTTTCTGCTCTTAAGGCGGCCCTAATATTTGTGTGATATATATATATATATATATATATATATATATATATATATATATATATATATATATATATATATATATATATATATATACGCATATATATATACATATATATATATAAATATAGATATATATATAAGCATATATATATACATATATATATATAAATATAGATATATATATATATATATATATATATATATATATATATATATATATATATATATATATATATATATATATATATAACGGATTTTGAGCGAAGCGAAAAATCTATTTTTGGGTGAGATAGCCATGTCGTCCTGATGGAAGTTCCTATAGGGTAGCTTCCTAGGGTATATTACAACTACGGCGATATTCCCAGAGAATTTACCTTAAGGTACCAGAATTCTAACTCCTGGAGCGAGTATCCCTCGTGAAAGGGATATCGCGACATATCAGAGGACGTATTCTAGACACGTCACATGGCAATCTACGACCTGAACAGAGATTTCGTCTCGTAGGAGGTGATTGACGAGATACGAATTCGGGAAAGAAAAAGGGGAGCCGCTCCCAAGGCTTCCCTATCCCCCGATTCGTATGCGTGCCTGGCGCCAATCCTGGCGCCATCTGTATTCCTTGTAGCGTACACGAGGTGCTACAGATACTGTATGTAGGGAGGGGTCCTACAGCCCTTTCTTAGAAAGGCAAGGGCGGGTCCATCAGGACGACATGGCTATCTCACCCAAAAATAGATTTTTCGCTTCGCTCAAAATTCGTTTTTTGGGCTCAAGCCATGTCGTCCTGATGGAAGTGTACCAGAGCATTACTGTATCTGTGGATTCTCAGAACGTGCCGTACTCCCCGGAGGTATTTATTCCCGGTCGACTAGACCTAGAGACCTAAGATGTTACCGTTATACATCTTTTCAACTAACTATAAACTATGTTAGAGCTTCCTGCCCCCTACAGGGAAGAGTCCTACTAGACTCTGGAAAGTCTCGAAGAGTACATATATCTATGTATGAATACCATGCAAGCTAATATAGTGGTCTCGCCCTATATTAAGTAAAGCATAGTTTGTATAGAACTACTGCGTCAATATATTGACCAGTAATCCGCACAATACTTGTATTGGACAAAGGTTTATATCCGCATAGGAAGAAACTAATAAAACCGCCCTCGTCCCTTTATGGGACGGAGTCCTCCCATTAGGGGACTTACATAAACCAATGCAACATAGCTTGCATAACAGAACAATTCTATCAGAATTATCCCAGATAAGATACATAGAATAAAAATGCTCAATTATACCAATAAATTGACACAGGTGAAAGAGACGCAAGGTTCTCAAGAACAAGTTTATTGACAGATAATAAACAGACAGGTTAACAACAAATATATATATTTATATAGAAGAGGATAACCCAAAACTTTAAGCATAAGTATGATAGTAAACAGAACTTGTTTATCTGAAAGAAAAACCATTAAACACCACTTTAATAAGATACCAAGGTATCAAGTCATAAAAAGTCTGTATTACAAATCAATCACATTAGCGTTAGAAACGCTTGGCACACATGTCTGAACTTATGCTAGGTTCACCTTTGAAAGAAGGAACAGTCTATATGGGCACTTGGTGCCCTCATTTAGTTTGTAGTACAGTATGTACCTACACACTCACCCTGGACTTAATCGTCCCAATTAAGACCACTGTTCCTCGCAGAGTTAAACAGTAGGGTTAACTACACGACCCACTGTTACCACAGATCTCTTAAGTTCCTCTACTTGCTTCGCATAGTGGCGAAAGAACACCCTGGAAGACTTCCAGCCCGTGTATGAACGGAGATGTTCAAAATCCATACAATTAAAGAAATTTAGGGATGAGGAAACTTTCCTCGGATCGTGACCTGCGGGTGTACTGTCAGGATCCGCTCTGCGAATAAAATATGTGATTTTCGCTCTGAGTTGATTCAGAGATAAATTTGAGCCTGATGTTTCTCCCCTGAATAGTTGACCACCCTTGAAGTCTGAAGTTCTACGAAGATAGACCTTTAGGCATTCTACTGGACATAGAGATGCATCTTCTTTCAGAGGGCAGATTCTCCAGGGACCCCACCTGTTGGTGGGTAACTCATTCTTGGCGAGAAACGTAGGATCCGGAAACAGGTTCAGTTCCCCCCCATCCAGGAACTGAACACGACCTGCCTCTCTCGAGAGGGCTACGATCTCACTAACCCTGGCCCCGGACGCGAGTGCAAATAGGAAAATAACTCTTTGCGTCAAATCCTTTAACGCACATTCTTCATTGCTCAACAGGGAGGCGAAATGAAGAACTTTGTCTAAAGACCATGAGATGGGCTTTGGAGGTGCTGAAGGTCTGAGCCTAGCGCAGGCTTTCGGAACTTTATTAAAGATCTCGTTACCTAGGTCGATCTGCAAGGCAAATAAAATGGGTCTCATCAAAGCAGATTTACACACTGAAATCGTGTTAGCTGCCAACCCTTGACCATGGAGGTGGATGAAGAAAGATAAGCAGAAGTCTGTTGAGATCTCCTGCGGATTCTTTGCCTTTACAAAGGCCACCCATTTTCTCCAAGATGACTCATATTGCCTTCTAGTCGATTTGCACTTATATTCCTCTAGGAAGTCTATGCTGGCTTTCGAAATCCCGAAACGCTTTCTCACCGCTAGGGCGAGAAAATCATGAGCTGCAGGGTCTGGGTTTTCTGTAATGAAGCGCAGACAGTCGACTTCTGGACTCGCTGGGTCAGAACTGGATGTGGTAGCGGCACGAACTTCATCTGTAGTTCCAACGCCAAGGGGAACCACATACTGTTCGCCCACTTGTGGGCCACTATTGCCGCTACCCCCTTGAAGGATCTCAGTTTGTTGAGGACCCTCAACAGAAGGTTGTGAGGAGGGAACAGATAAATCCTGGACCATCTGTTCCAGTCGAGGGACATTGCGTCCACTGCTTCCGCTAAGGGGTCCTCGTACGGGGACACGTACAGGGGCAACTTCTTGTTGTCTTTCGTCGCAAAGAGGTCTATTTGCAGTTCTGGGACTTGATTCAGAATGAAGGAAAATGATCCTGCGTCTAAGGACCATTCCGACTCTATCGGTGTGAACCTGGATAGAGCGTCCGCTGTCACATTGCGGACTCCTTGAAGGTGAACTGCCGACAGGTACCACTTCTTCTTTTCCGCCAATCGGAAAATGGCTAACATCACTTGGTTGAGAGGTGGTGACCTCGACCCTTGTCGATTCAAGCATCTCACAACCACCTCGCTGTCCGTCACCAATCTTATGTGGATCGAGTGACGCGGGGAGACTTTCTTTAAGGTAAGGAGCACTGCCATAGCTTCTAGAAAGTTTATATGAAAGGTCCTGAATAGCTTGGACCAAGTCCCCTGGACTTTTTTTCCGATGCGAGTGACCTCCCCATCCCTCCTTTGAGGCGTCTGAGTGAATCGTCATCGACGGGGGAGGTGGCTGAAGAAGAACCGACTTCTTTAGATGTCTGGCTTGGGACCAAGGTCTGAGAAGAGTACGTAGCCGAGGCGGCACTGGTCTTCTCAGGTCTCTTCGCGCGTTTGATGCATACCTTCTCCAAACTCCGGTTGCATCCTTTAGCTGTGCTCTTAGCACTGGGTCTGTCACTGAAGCGAACTGGAGAGAGCCTAGTACCCTCTCCTGTTCGCATCTTGATATCCTTTCGGAATCTAGAAGTCTCTTGACAGAGCCCGCTATCTCCTTCCTTTTCTTCGTCGGGATGGAGAAACTGTGTGACAAAAGGTCCCAGTGGATTCCCAGCCACTGGAACTTTTGGGATGGAGAAAGTCGAGACTTTTTTCTGTTGATCTTGAATCCTAGGTACTCTAGGAACTGGATCACCTGACTGGAAGCTTGCAAGCATTCGGTCTCGGATGCTGCCCACACCAGCCAGTCGTCCAGGTAGGCTACTACCTGAATTCCCTTTAGGCGTAATTGTTTGAGAGCTGCGCTCGCAAGCTTCGTGAAAATCCTTGGGGCTATGTTTAGCCCGAATGGCATGGCTCTGAAGGCGTACAGTCTCCGTTGTAGCCTGAACCCTAGGTAGGGGGAGAGTCGACGGCTGATTGGAATGTGCCAATAGGCGTCTGACAAGTCTATAGAGACTGAGTATGCCCTCTTGGGCAGTAAGGTCCTTATGTGTTGTAGTGTTAGCATCTTGAATTTGCAATTCACTATGAACTTGTTGAGTGGTGACAAGTCCAGAATGACTCTGAGTTTTTCCGAGTCTTTCTTGGGAACACAAAACAGCCTCCCTTGGAATTTGATGGACTTCACCTTTCGGATCACATTTTTCTCCAACAGTTCTTGAACGTACTCCTCCAAAACGGGGGTGGAGTGTTGGAAAAACCGAAGGCATGGGGGTGGAGTGCTGTACCAGCTCCAACCCAGTCCATTCTTGAGTAGTCTTTGGGCCCAGGGATCGAAGGTCCAGCGATCCCAAAATTTCATCAGTCTCCCTCCTACTGGTATCATTTCACTTGGACTGCCGTCCTGAGGTCTTGCCTCCCTGACCACGACCACCTCTGAATCCCCTTCCCCTTGAGGGGCGCCTAGACGAGCCTCTGGCTGCTCCTCTAGGTTTTGCACGAAAGGAAGAAGACTGTCCTTCGAACGTTGGGGTGAATGTGGTTGACTGACCTGGCACAGCCTGGGGTACCCACTGAAAAGCAGTCGGGGTTTGTGCCACCATCTGGGGCACTGGAGGCAAAGGCAATTGCAGTTGCTGTTGCTGTCTATAAGGCTTGGCTGGCCGAGATGGTAGCCTAGTCCTCATATTCTTCCTCTTTGGTTGAGGACCCTCATCCGGGGAAGATTTTCTTTTGATAGCCAGGCCCCACTTCTGGAGAAGGTTTCTATTCTCCACGGCGGCCTTATCAACAACCTCTTTGACCACATCGGTAGGGAAAAGGTCTTTTCCCCAAATGTTGGAGGAGATTAATTTCCTTGGCTCGTGTCTCACCGAAGCCCCGGTGAACACGAACTCCCTGCAAGCTCTCCTTGCCTTGATGAAGCCATAAAGGTCCTTCGTCACTGTGGCTAGGTGAGACTTAGCCACTACCATGAACATTTCATGGACCTTAGGGTCACTTGCCATTGTCTCAAGAGTAGTCTGATGAGACATTGAGGCAGCCAGTCTTTCTTTGGTCTCGAACTCTCTTCGTAAAAGAGATTCGGACAGCTTGGGGAGGTCCTCGCCGAATTGCCGTCCGGCAATATCAGCCTCCAACTTTCCCACTGAGAATGTCAGATGGACATCCTTCCAGTCTTTGTGGTCCATAGGCAGAGCCAGCGACAAGGGTTTACACTCCTCCAGGGAGGGGCAAGGCTTGCCGGCCTCGACTGCCTTTAGGACAGCCGCAAACCCTTTCTGTAAAAAGGGGAAGGCTCTATCAGGAGAGGACACAAAAGAAGGGAGCTTCTTGCTCAATGCAGCTACCTTCGAATTAGAGAAGCCCCTCTCTTTCATCGAGGATGAAAGTAGGGCTTGAGCCTTAGCGTGGTCCATAATAATGACCTCCTTCGGCTCTGTCTCCTCCCTTGAAGCTGGTTCTTTTCTCAGCCGGACATAGCAGTCCGGATATGATGCCTTGCTGGGCCAGAATTCTACCTCCTCTAGGGGAACTGAACCCAGCTTATCCGAGATGACGATCTTTCCAGTCGTCATCGGCATGTGCTCAGCATACCTCCATGGGTTAGCATCTGAGCATATGGGAAGGTCTTTCACATTGAGCCTTTTCTGGGGCCCATGTGATTCTGCTTGGGACTGCATACGCAGTTCCATTGCAGCCGCCTTCTCCTGATTCTCCTTCTGCATTTGTTGGATCATTCCAACAATCGAAGAGAGGGCCTGTCCCAGTTCTACTGGGAGACCAGCCGATGTTGAGGGGATAGGCTCCGGCATCTGAACCGGAGTAGCCGACACCTCGTCGACCACATCCTCTACGACATCCGGGGTTTGAACTTGATCCTGACCTTCTGCCAGGAGGTCTTCTTCCAAACGTTCATCCACGTCAGACATCCTGTCATACAACTGGATGTCTTGCATCGCATCTGCGACTTCCGAGTCCACCTGGACTTGATCTTGAGGGATCTCCTCTTGAGGCTGGGGAATCACTGCCTCAGCTGATGCCTGGGGAAAAAGATACGCCCTCATCTTCTCACTTGGAAGATAAGGGCCAGAGGTGTTCTTCTTGAAGCCCCTTACCCAAGTACGAAGCTGTTCCCTTGCTGCATCCCTTGATTCCTCCGTTCTAGGGGAATCAAAAGCCTCAGTAATTAGGTTAGTGCATACAGTACATACCTGAGGGTCCCAATACTGGAGATCATCCTTGGAGACAGCGCATGCTGCGTGTCTCCTACAACACTCATGTCCGCAGAGGTTCTTGCTGCGGACATTGTAGAAAACATTTCCGCACTTCGGAGGGTCCTCCTGTAAAGAGAAGAAATTTCCATGAGTATCAAGTGAACTATGTATCACTGGATATGCATAGTATAGCATAACAATTCATAAAGGAAAGACACACACTTGTGTTTCCCTCACAATCCATTGTTGCAGCCTTCCAGATCATAAAATAAAAAATGGTTTATCTCTTCTAGAGTAACCAATGCAAGGTTTCCAGAGGAAACAGGTGGAGCTCACACCTAGGCAATGATTTTAAAATCCTGGATAATAGACAGGGAAGAACTCTGCTTCCTATCTGAGGGCAACAGCAAAGGGCTGTGCAAGAAAACACAATAGTGTTAGAAGATACAGTGCTGTACCTAAACCTTTACTATAGTTTTCTTCTTACTGTATATGCTATACAGAAGAATACTAGTACAGTATAGGAGGATGTGTGCCGGCCTGCCTTTGCCGGCCGGCACACACCACAACTAGCTTTAAAGTATACTACTTAACAGCTATAGGGCGGCAGCACTCTGGTTCAAATGCCTGTGCCGGTCGGCAGCAACTGCCGGCCGGCAACAGCCAGTGTTGGCCGGCAATGACTGCCGGCCAGCAACTACACAAGGTAGTACCCAGCTGCCGGCCACACTCTTGGTGACCGGCAGACAAGGACTGACATAAGCCGGCCGGCAAAGGTACAAGACCGATGCCAGCCGGCAGCAAAAGAACCAGAAGACTACACCTGCCTGGCTGCCGGCCTCATAGGCCGGCAGCCGGGACAGGTACAGCACTAGAAGAAAATAGAATGGATGCCGGGATAAGAGTGTACACAACCCCCCAAGCCCGGCAACCGAAAGAGTGCATATAAGGAAGGGGAGAAACTTAATTCAGGCTTCCTTGACCAATGCCGTCCGGCTCTGCCGGCAGGCATGGATGAGGGACCAAGAGAGGTCCGGGCAGCACTCGAAAACATAAGACCCTTGCCGGCCAGCATCTCTGCCGGCCGGCAATGGGCTTAGTCAATTCCACATCCCAACCTATACTAGGTCCAGAAGTAGAACGACGTACAGTACAGTAATACCCCTGCCGGCCAGCTCTGCCGGCCGGCAAGGTACAGTACAGTAATGGCTAGGCCATTACGGAGATAGAGGGGAAGGGACAAGAGGGTCCTG
>NC_090757.1:3905665-3915665 GCF_036898095.1 Palaemon carinicauda
AATTGGAATGGAAACCGCTGTCAACATTAATTCAGTGTCATGACCTTGAACTTGAAAGCAGTTGTGTAGTGTTGGAGAGGTGTTGCCGTAGGATTATAGACGCTAAATATACGTCATAGGATAATTGCATAAGACTAAGACGTTGACTAAAATATACATAATGTATATATATATATATATATATATATATATATATATATATATATATATATATATATATATATATATATATATATATATATATATATATATACTAATGTCTTATCAGTCTAAAGGTTTAAAAGCCGCTCATGAATGGCAGAGGCAAGAGAGTTAGTGACAATGCCCTAGAGATTAACCTTACTGTATAGTCATATGATTAGTGTCCAAGCCCCTCTCCACCCAAGCAAGGACCAGAGAGGGCCAGGCAATGACTGCTGATAACTCAGAAACTCAGCAGGTAGACCTACAGGCTCCCCCAAAGGCCCAACCCTCCCCTTCCTTAGCTCGCAAGGATGACGAGGTTGCAGACACTAGAAGAAACTATCGATGTTTGAGTGGGACTCAACGCCGTGCAGGGATGTGGAATATAGTGCTACCCAAACACTGCTGCCCTAGGAAATGACAGTGGCTTGGGATCCTTACACATTAAGTCACAAGGCAGATGAGCACAGTCTAGGGTTGTGAACTCCTTTGGGGAGAAAATACACTTAAAATGGTTCACAAATCTCTCCCAAATGAGGCCACCGGCAGCCATAAACGCCAAGTCAATGTATTCATCGATTGCGGATACCGCAGTGGTAGTAAGTGGTATAACCTATTTACTTCTTACTTAGGAACTGCGAATGGTTTGACTTGCATATATGTTATATCCTAAAGCAAGATGAATCTAGTTAATGGTTGTGGAGCCTTTGAGGTAGGATTTACACCTTAGAGCCTATAAGCCTCTGGCTTTTGTGATCCAAGTCAGCAAATGGGGGTTGAAACCTAATACATAGAGAGAAAAAATATTTTTCGTACCTACGAAAAAGCATCTTACAGTCAATTGTAGCTAATAACTTGTAGCTGAGAATTCTACAAAATAAGTGATCTATATATAGCCTGCCTTTCCAGCCAAGCATTTTTTATTGGCTACATAGAGGTTGTGGTGGCCGACGTGGTAACATCCCTGACTGGTGATCGCCAGACTAGGGTTCGAGTCCCTCTCAAACTCGTTAATTCCCTTAGTTGCTGCAACCTCACCATCCTTGTGAGCTAACAAGGGTTAGGGGAACTACAGATCTATCTGCTGAGTCATAAGCAGCCATTGTCTGGCCCTCCTTAGTCCAAGCTTGGGTGGAGAGGGGGCTTAGGCGCTGATCATACTTATTTATGGTCAGTCTCTAGGGCATTATCCTGCTTGATAAGTCAATGTCACTGTCCCTTGCCTCTGCTATTCGTGAGTGGCCTTTAAACCTTTCAACTGCCGTTTTTCTTTATTTCTAATATAATTCCGACTCTCTGAAGAGGCTATTAAAAAGGGATTGCAGTTAACTATTGAAAAAAAAAAATGAATTAAAGCAGCCTTCTGATATTGATTTCTTTAAAGTGACAGTGATTGACAATTTATATTTTCTTAAGATGCTATGTGCACATTAATTCATAAGAGTAATTCAGACCTAATTGGTTTCTATGTCATCATCAGTCGTATCTTATTTACATCTCTCCAAGTTAATGAGTCTTCCAGTTTGATATAATTCCCATCATCCTCTAACTCTAAGCCTGGATTATTTTGACCAATCTCCAATTAGAATTGCATGAGCAGAAAAACGTGAAATCTGAAATCAATAAATCTTATTGAATCTACTGGCCAATCAGAATTTCAAGCATACTTACTACGAGCCAATTATCTCTTGGAAAATATGTAGTTCGGCTAGTTTTACTTTAATTCTTATAATTCCTAAACATTGTCAAATATCATTGCATGGATAATACTTCTGAATAACATTTCAAACTGGAAAAGCACTCAGAGAGTGCCGACACCCGCCAAGGCAGCTTATTTCGCTCGACCTTTTGCTCGACCTTGAATAACTTCCACGTCTCAACATAACAATTAATCCATGAAGGTTTGACTACTCTATGAGTAAAATTGTGACTAGGAAGTTGTTCACAAACAAACAGACAAACGGACAAACGGGGGCCGAAAACATAACCTCCTCCCAAATACGTTGACGGAGGTAACTAGAGGGGCACTCAATAGAGAGCATGCCTTCTCCTGGCCCAGCAATCTTATTTTTCTGTTAATTCCACTGCGTACTTGTACTTTGACGTATTTTCTTCAAAATCTAATGGATTTGTCCTTGGGACATACACAATATGTCTAATTAGTTTCGTTGAAATTGGTTCAATAATTTTGTCGTAATGTTAACAAACAAAAAACAAGCAGTGTGATTTTGCTCTTGACTCCTTTGCGTACTTGTACTTCCATGTATTTCCTTCAAATTCAGATGGATTTGTCATTGTGTCAATCATCAAAATTTAATGTCCACCAAGTTTCGTTGTAATTAGTTACGTAGTTTATGCGTAATGTTTACACACAAAAAAATTTAACATCGCGATTATTTTCAAAGTACTGCTGCGTATTTATACTTTGATGAACTTTATCTAAATTGTTACAGACTCATCCTTGGGACATACCCAACCTGACTACCAAGTTTGGTCCAAATTAGCACGGTAGTTTTTGTGAAAAGTTGCTCACAAACAAAGACAGGGTGTATACATATCCGCTAAATATTCGATTTTGGTAAATACAAAAACTAGCAATTCGAAAAATTCGGGTTTTCTGTGAATATTATTTCCTTCAATACACAAATTAAAATCAGTTGAAGAGAACATTATCACATAATACGAAACAGTTACAGCAGAATGAAATTCTCATTTTACGTCCTTCGTACTTAGACTACGCTTAGTTACGTTACACTTTTTTAAGGTTACTGCCATTAAGGTGTGTCTATTTGTAAGATTTATTTGATAGGTCAATTGTAACAAGAAGATAAAATTGCAAAAGAAATCTTAATAAAGGTTGAGCATTTAAAACTCTCAGCTACATAATCTACCAGGCCTATACATTGATGGCAATGTAATATAAACAAAAATACTATATACAATTGCGACCTCTGTTTTGATCAATCATTATTAGGCAACTTCATAATCTACTAGGCATATACTTATAAGGTAATGCTGGCAATGTAATATACACAAAATAATGTATAGAACTGGCACCTCTAGTTCTAACAACCAGTATCAGGCAACTTTATCTGGTACTTCTGGCAATGTAACATACACAAAATAAATGTATACAAATGGGACCTCTGGTTCGAACAACCAAAATTAGGGAATTTCTGGCTAAAGAATTTTAGGATGAATCAAAAAACCATTTAGTAAAGTTGGCTTCACTAATTCCGGTACACCAGGGAAAACTAAGATATCTGACAGCTGTACATTGCAGCAGTTAACTCAGTTTTAGCCCCCCCCCCCCAAAAAAAAAAGATATATACAGTATATACAGTATATATATATATATATATATATATATATATATATATATATATATATATATATATATATATATATATATATATATAAAGAAACAAATAAACTGTTGACAGGTGACAACGCTAAATGTAATTAAATGTTGCTGGCCATGTAAACATGGGATCAAAAGCATTTTGATTAATCTTAAAAGTGTTGTTAAGCAATCAACAATCTTTTTCTTTACAGCACTCTGTATACTTGATATAGATACGTTTGATCACGTATTTATAGGCTCACCAACATTGTTTAATGCATTTAGACATCTCCTTGCCTTCCCGTGAAGTGTACCGGAATTATTGAAGCCAACTGTACCAGACTTTGAAAGACAGTACAGTAAATCTCAATCTGAGACTGGTAATTAACTTTGCCTTCTTGTATTTCATGCAGTTGTTTTGAGGGAAAGAGACAATCGCCGTGGCATCAGCAGTGCTTTCATGCAAAGTCATAATTTGCTTAACTGATCAAATTTCATTAAATCTTGACATCGGTTGGGACTTGAATCTAACATATTTGAATGACACATATGCGAATCAAATTTATTTCTTGGGTTTTATATGTTCATGGTTATTCATTTTACCATCACAACCACAATCTCATTATTTCAGGCGAAGTGATGAGTATTTAATTCTCATATAAAGTTTAAATTTTTCGATTCTTACAGAGAACTAGATTCAATAAATAGGTTCCAACACTTCAAGTAGAAACAATAGATTGTACATGGATTGCCTAAGAAATGTCAAGATACCAATATTTTTACTTATGATTTACTTATATTTTTTTCATTATATTTATTCTATATTACAGAAAACATAAAAGTTACTTTGTAGTTTAAATTAATTCTAAACATGACGTAGTCTTACATTTGGCTTCATGATTTATCATAATTAAGTAATCAAGGATATTTTGGGTTCGACTGACAGATAATAATGTACAAGTGAGTAGGTGGCCTTGTAGAAAAGTATATTTATACAGTACATAACAAGAGGGACACTTAGTAGAGCGCAGACCTCGTATGCGGCAGCTTATTTCTTGACCTTTTGCTCGACCACGGCCTTGACCTTTGACCCTAACATGTATTAAGAGGCGTGGATTTTCATACAATCAAATATAAATTAAGTTTGAAGTCTCTGTGATAACGATATCCAAACATATAGCTGAATACGTGAATTGGACATTTTGCTTGACCGTCACCTTCCAAAATTCCAGCATTTTTCATGAGTTAATCCCTGAAAGTTCCATTACTCTACAATAAAAATTGTGGCCAGGAAGCTGTTCACAAACAAAAAAACAAACATTCACACAAACAGGTGGTAAAACATAACTTCCTTCCAACTTCGTTGGCGGAGGTAATGATAACTATAAGGTTTATGTATTAATCAATATCTATCAATCAAAATTTAGTACATGAAATAAAGTTTGGGGTAACTATAACACCATTATCATCATCATCATCATCTCCTACGCACATTGACGCAAAGAGCCTCGATTAGATTTCGTTAGTCGTCTCTATCTTTAGATTTTAATTCAATACTTCTCTATTCACCATCTCCTAATTCACGCTTCATAGTCCTCAGCCATGTGGCCCTGGGTCTTCCAACTATTCTCGTACCTAATACAATTTAAAACAAATAAAATAATGTACCGCATACATACACTTAGGCACACTATTCTATCTAATTTCTCTTCCTCATGTTTTGTTAAAGTGTTTTATAGTTTATATAGGAAATATTTATCTTAATGTTGTTACTGGTCGTAAAATATTTTATTTTTCCTTGTTTCCTTTCCTTACTGGGCTATTTTCCCTGCAGGGGTCCATGGGCTTATAGAATCCTATTTCTCCAAATAGGGTTGTAGCTTAGAAAGTAATAATAATAATAATAATAATAATAATAATAATAATAATAATAATACGCCACTTGTGTAAAATCATGAGTACGGATAAACACAACGGCGCATGAAGCTATGGAATCATACCAAAATAACGTACTGACTCTCCACACGTGTGGCGTGATTGTATTTATTTACATATTTTAGCCTGATGAAACACCCGATATACATTTCAGTGCAAGAATGCAATTCATGTGAAGGGAAAATTATCCGGAATTTTGTTATTGATCAATCAACGATTTGCAATTTGAATAATAATCATTTTCTTCCTTTAATTCTATACAAGTTTTGCTTACAAAGTTCCATCAATGTAAGGAAACACAAATAACATTTAACCTATATGGATTCTTGTTAAAAGGAGACAGAGAACCAAATGAATAAGAGAGCATGTACATCCAATGCGTACATATATAATTATACGCATGAACTGTCACATAGTGGCACGCTGTTATTACTGCTGCAGTGCCCGATTGCGTCATTAAATTCAAGCATAACCCCTAATGATACGTATAGTTATCAGGAGCTGTGGGCAACGAAGGAACGTGGGAGTCAAGCTTTTCAACCTCACACACACACACACACACACACACACACACACACACACATATATATATATATATATATATATATATATATATATATATAATGTTATCTATATATATATATATATATATATATATATATATATATATATATATATATATATATAGATATAGATATATATATATATATATATATATATATATATATATATATATATATATATATATATATATATATATATATATATATACAGTATATATATGTTATCTATCTATCTATGAGAGAGAGAGAGAGAGAGAGAGAGAGAGAGAGAGAGAGAGAGAGAGAGAGAGAGAGAGAGAGAGAGAGAGAGGGTGGGGGGTTCGATACGTTGCTCATACGCCTTAGTTGTGTGTGACGCTAATAATAGTGTGGAAGTTTACTGCACATTGCTTCAGAAGTTGTACAATTGAGGAGGTCTCGTTGTCTATCTATTTCTTAGTCCATGCCGCCAGCATTACATTATGAAAAAGCAAAATCTTAAAGGCTCACATCAAATTAAAAAAACAGAGTAGTATATGACAATACAATGTATCCCTTTCAATGCATCATATGGGCGTTTACCTTCTCCAAAACTTTTACGGAGACAATGTAAACCTTCTAAATGTTGAAGTCAAGGACTACAGTATTAAGAAACAGAATTCTAAAGGCTCTTCTCAAATAAAGGAAACAAAATAACCTAGGACAATACATTGTATCCCTTTCAACGCATCATATGGGCGTTTACCTTCTTCTCCAAAATTTTTACAGACAATATAAACCTTCTAATTGTTGAAGTTATGGACTACGGTAATAAGAAGCAGAATTCTAAAGGCTCTTCGCAAATAAAGGAAACCGAATAGCCTATGACAATACAATGTAACCTTTTCAACGCATCATATGGGCGTTTACCTTCTTCTCCATAAAATTTACGGAGATAATGTAAACCTTCTAATTATTAAGTCAAGGACTACAGTATTAAGAAGCAGAATTTTAAAGGGTCTCCTCAAATCAAGAACCAAAATAGTCTACGACAATACAATGCATTCCTTTCAAAGCATCGTATGGGGAGCTTCCCTTCTCTAGAAACTTTTATATAGGAAAAGGTTGTGGTGGCCGATGTAGTAACGTCCCTGACTGGTGAACGCAAGACTGGGTTTCGGGTCCCGCTCAGACTCGATAGTTTCTTTGGTTGCTGCAACCTCACCATTCTTGTGAACTAAGGAAGGGGGGGGGGGATTGGGGGAGCCTATAAGTATATCTCCCGAGTCATCAGCAGCCATTGCTTGGCCCTCCTTGGTCTTAGCTTGGGTGGAGAGGGGGCTTGGGCGCTGATCATATGTATATATGGTCAGTCTCTAGGGCATTGTCCTACTTGATAGGACAATGTCACTGTCCCTTACCTCTGCCATTCATGAGCGGCCTTTAAACCTTTGAAAGCAAACCTTCAAAATGTTGAAGGACGCTTTAGTAGCTGAGGAGGAAAGGACAGGCCAAACCAAAATCCTCCTCTAATGAGGCAATAAACGTGTCTTCAAAACAAGACACGCCCTTCTGTGAAGGACAGATTTCAATGAAACCTTCTTTCTCCGGAGAAGCCTTCAACCATCTTTCCTGTTAGTTTTACAGAATTCTTAAGCGAGGATTTCAAATGTGAAAGTAATATTAACACATTGATGACTGGTTTTGGTCATAGCCTGACAAAAATAACATTATATGGTCTTTATTTGATAGAGAAATTAATAGGTTGGATTTACTAGACACTGTCATGATAAGAAAAAATAGCTGATCATTGAAGTATCTCGTACATAACACGTATAGAACTTAATGTAAAAAAAAATATGGACGAAGGTAAACGTAAAATTAGTGATGAAAATAAAAATATGATACAAATATAAAACTGAAACAAGAAAGGATAAATAGATATCAGGTACAAGAAGATTGATAAAAATACAGAATTTACGGTGCAGAATGTAGTTAGAGAATGGAAAGGCTAAAAAAGAGATTGAAAAAAATATGTATATTATGAACTCATATAATCAAGCAGTCCTGGAGAATGAAAAACCATATAGAAAATTATCTAAGTGAACATAAGAAATACAAATGCATTTATAACAGAAAGGAAAGCATATTGATAATGGAGGATGGCAGCCTGAACAAGGTGGGATGGATTATATTGTGCAAGAGAGCCGTGAGGTGATAACTGAGAGGCGGCAACTAAACTTTATCAAAGAGACATCGAGCTTTTATATACCAAGACTTTCGAGCAAGAACGTAAAAAAAATCAAACAAAATAAAACCTGAGCTAGCATGTTTACACATGTTGGTCAGTTATCAGTGCAGGGAAGAGAGAACGATAAGACAAAAAAGGAAAAACTGTTAAGGCTTAAATACACGTTCAAAAAAATCGTAAAATTTTGCATCAAAATTTTGCATCAAAATTTTGATCCAAAATTTTCTGAAACACTTGCGGTACAATATGACTACTGAAACATGTCCTGTAGACAGAAATAATGATGACCAGCAACAGATGGGTTTTTCAGATTTTTCTGGGTAGATTTAAAATAAAAATGTGATTTACTCAGGTCGGAAAAACACCAGCCGTTATGCCCATTGGATAACTAGACATTACGAATATAAAGACGATGTCCTCACTATACTGTCTGGGTAAATACTCTCCAGGAAGTAGGTTGGCCAAGGCACCAGCCACCCGTTGAGATACTACCGCTAGATAGTTATGGGGTCCTTGTCTGGCCAGACAGTACTACATTGGATCCCTTTCCCTGGTTACGCTTCACTTTCCCTTTGCCTACACATGCACCGAATAGTCTGGTCTGTTCTTTACAGATTCTCCTCTGTCTTCATACACCTGACACTACTGATATTACCAAACAATTCTTCTTCACCCAAGGGGATAACTACTGCACTGTAATTGTTCAGTGGCTACTTTCCTCTTGGTAAGTGTAGAAGAGACTCTTAAGCTATGGTAAGTAGCTCTTTTAGGAGAAAGATGTCACTTACTGAATAAGATCCAATCATATCCTATAACTTTTCAAAACTATTGTAGCTATAATATATATATATACATATATATATATATATATATATATATATATATATATATATATATATATATATATATATATATAAAACACTCGTGATCTTAATCAATGTAAATATCAACCACACTGGCATTTAATAATGAATTCTATCTTTGTGAATGTAGGGGTTATACATTCCCAAAGGTAGAATTCGATATCAAATGCCATTTTGGTTGATATTTATACACACAAACACAGACAGACAGATACACACACACACATATATATATAAATATGTATATATATATATATATATATATATATATATATATATATATATATATATATATATATATATATATATATAATTCATATATATATATATATATGTATGTATATATATATATATATATATATATATATATATATATATATATATATATATCAACATTTTTACCTTACTACACTGTATACATAATAAACCATACTGATAGATGAATACAAAACTACTTTTAAAAGGTGGCTGACATCCAAAATCTGCTTGTAGTAAATTTTTAATCACCAAAATGGAAGCGACGGATACCATGAAAAAATCTTTATATAATTTAATCCACAGAAGGGAGATTGTTGTTATACATGAGTTATACATTTCTGCAAGTCTATTGGCATCATTGATTGGGAATTTTTTTTTATATATGTATCACAGGGCCCAGATACTCAAAGATTTGCATTAAAATACGGTAAATGTCTCGCAACATTATTCCAGGTTTCTTCCCGTTTTAAAAACGGATATATTGACGTAAAAGAGTGATATTACTGTCACAACCCCGTAAATGATAATAAACAAAATAAGGGTAAAATTACGATCGCCTGTATTATACTGAAATACGGTTGAGAACAGTATACTTTTACGGAGAATTCCCCATTAAAATACCGTTTTTATATCTAACAGTGTAGTT
>NC_090757.1:3928165-3930665 GCF_036898095.1 Palaemon carinicauda
AGCCATGTCTTATACCTGGGAATGCGTGTTGTCTTTGATCTACTGGTCAAAATGGCCAGTTTATGAAAATACATATAGAAATCTGTATTTTATAGTATTCCTGATTTTTAATGTTTTAAAAATAGAAAATAAATGTTAATCCGAAAGAGAAAATGGTTAAAGAAAAAGTACTTTCAGCAGTACTTCAAATTCACTTCAGGAAGAAGGTTTATTTGCTTAGGCACTGTTATTACAGGTGGAACCATCCACAGGAAAGAAAGAGTAAGGAAGAGTTTGTTATTACCAGCTAGATTAGAAGAGGAGAAACGAAGGTATATTCGAAAATAGGACGTACTGCGCTAGAGAGTTATTGGGGTCCTTGGACTGGCCAGACAATACTATATAGGATCCTTCTCTCTGGTTACGGCTCACTTTTCTTTTGGCTACACATACACTGAATAATCTAGCCTATTCTTTACATATTCTCTTCTGTCCTCATACACCTGACAACACTGAGACTACCAAACAATTCTTCCTCGTTCAAAGGTTAACTACTGCAATGTCAATACTCAATGGCTACTTTCATCTTGGTAAGGATAGAAAAAACTCTTTAGCTATGATAAGCAGCTCTTCTAAGCAAAGGGCACTCCAAAATGAAACCATTGTTCTCTTGTCTTGGATAGTGCCATAGCCTTTCACCGGCTTGCGGTAGAGTTCTCTTACTTGAGGGTACACTCGGACACACTATTCTATCTTATTTCTCTTCCTGTTGTTTTTCTTAAGTTTTTTGACAGTTTATCTGTGAAAGATTTGTTTTGAGGTTGTTGCTGCTCTTAAAATATTTTATTTTAATTGTTAATAACTTCTTTTGTAATTTCCTTTCCTCACTGGGGTATTTGCCCTGTTGGAGCCCCCGGCCTTATAGCATTCTGCTTTTCCAACTAGGGTTGTAGCTTAGCAATAATAATAATAATAATAATAATAATAATAATAATAATAATAATGGAAGGATTTTTCGAAAATAAAAAGTACTGTGAAATAGGTGTTTTTGAAAATAGAAAATACTGTGAAATAACTGTTTACGAAAATAGAAAGTACTGTGAATTGGAAACAATTTTCGAAAATAGAAAATAAATTAATCTATTACTAAAACTTTTAGTAACATGAAATTTGTATGAAGCAGGTATTTTTTTTTTATCTCTTATTATGAAATGGACATTTTGAATCTTACAATTTATAACATATATACACCATAGTATTTCTACATAAACATTTTTCTATTTTACATATACTGTATTTACCATTGAAATTTTTACTATTTATCTAAATATATTTCTAAATAAAAAATGAATCGACTAGTGAATACTTGTTTAATACAAGTTCTCAATCCTATTTTATTTACATTAAATATATTCATCATTCTGCTTTTAATATATTTAAGTAATTGCGGTTCAGTACTTAAAAATCCTAACTAACTTCCCATCCACATCCCTAAAATAAAATTCACCATTATGATCAATGCCATAATTGTCATCCTTCTTTGAATCTGCTTCAAAATCTAGCTTTAAAGTCCTTAACCTATTAATAGTTTTCAAAATGAATGAAATTCCAAGTGAAAAATGAACGCGGGGATCAGAGAAGAATAAATGATTGGAAGCGATTGGGAGTTTTAAAAGATTCAACGAAGGGTTGCAGGCATATCTTCATTCAGATGAGAGCTGCAGAAATGCATAGTTCGATACTGAAATAAAGGGCTCAGTGATTGAAAAAAAAAAAAAAAAAAAAAAAAAAAGAGGCTGTTTGATGTGTAGCTGCAAGACACAAGGATTCAAATAGACTAGAGGGTAAGATATGAAAGTCATACAGAGCAAGAGTGATAGAGAGAAAAAGAAAGTTAAAATGCTTATGTAATTTTATAAAAAGAAAATTAAAATGCTTACGTAATGTAAAAACGAAAGTTAAAATGCTTAGGCAATGTATAAAAAAAGTTAAAATTCTTAGGTAATGTAAAATAAAAGTTATTTTCAAAGTTGAAATGGTTATGTAATGTAAAAGAAGAAAGTTAAAATGCTTAGAAAATTAAAAAAAGAAAAAGAAAATTAATATGCTTAGGTAATGTAAAGAAAAGAAAGTTAATATGCTTAGGTAGTGTAAAAAAAAGAACATTAAAATGCTTAGGTAATGTGAAAAAAATAAAGTTAAAATGCTAAGGTAATGTAAAAGAAGAAAGTTAAAATGCTAAGGTAATGTAAAAGAAGAAAGTTAAAATGCTTAAGTAATGTATCAAAAGAAAGTTTATATCTTAAGGTAATGTAAAGAAAAGAAAGTTAATATGTTTGGGTAATGTGAAAAAATAAGTTAAAATGCAAAAGTAATGTAAATAAAGAAATTTAAAATGCTTAGACAAAGTAAAAAAATTAAAATGATTAGGTATTGTAAAAAAAAAAACGAAAGTAAAAATGCTTAGGTAATGTAAAAAAAAAAAAAAAGTAAGTATTTCAAAGGTTTACTGGATAGAGAT
>NC_090757.1:3935665-3990665 GCF_036898095.1 Palaemon carinicauda
TGATTGACTCTGACTTCGGTTTTACCAACTTGATACCACTGCTTGATCCGACAATCAGTAAGGGAGATTTTAATTCCTTCCATTGTTACTTCGTTCGGCGGTTAAAAAGAACAGAACAGTACTGGCCCCTTACCATAAACCACAGAAGCAAGAGTGGTATGATTCTTTACAAGGAAAAAGGAAAACTCACCAATTGATCAAAGAAACTACTGAAGTATCCTCAAGGTGACTGCCTCAAGTACAGCAGAAAATCGACCTTTATTACAAACATATAATCACCGCTTCGAGAGAAAGAAGCGGGCGACATCACACTGTTTACAACAGACTGTATATTACTCTCTCTCTCTCTCTCTCTCTCTCTCTCTCTCTCTCTCCCCCAAGGAAATATTACACCCCAAGTCTTTGTGACACTATTTTCTTGTTTTAAAGCACGAGTGGCTTTCAAAAACTATAATTAACACGTGTGATTGTATAAAAACCAAATATTCTCTAAAATACACGAACCATATATTTTTAATATAACCTTTATTTGCAACTGCCATGGCAGAAATCTTCACATAGAAATGAAAACTATCATAACATTAATCACCATATACCACTTAATTTTTTTTCATTAATTTAATAATTTATTCATCACAAATTTATTCTGCAAAACGTAAAAATAACTTCAGATTGCCTTACTCAAGGAGTTATCACGCAGAGAAACAGTCTAATGGCAGAGAAATAAATATTCATTAAGACTATAATTATGAATTATTATACAGTAGGCTACCAATGTACCACTCACTTTCCTTCTCTAATTTCTAAATGTATTTCTGTCTATGAAGAGCCAGTTACTTGATAAGTATAAAGCAATACTCAGGAAAATTAACTAAAAAGATGAGAAAATAAAGCTGTCAGTATTGCTTATGAAGGAACACAGCCAAAGATATACGGCCAGCAATGACGCCAAAAGTACAGATGAGAGAGAGAGAGAGAGAGAGAGAGAGAGAGAGAGAGAGAGAGAGAGAAGTTTTAAAAGATATTTTCAAGAAGTGATAGGAGAAACACGCAGCACGTTCTTCACGAGGTTTTGAATACATCTTGAAAACAGATTCCCACAACGTTTCGCTCACTTAACGCCGCTGTGAAAAAAAAAATGGTAATGGTAGCGTACGCGACTGACTTAGGCCGAGTTCATCATCGGTCATCTGGAGATTTAGAAAAAAAAGAAAAAAAATATCGCCTTGACCGTGGTGTGCCAACTCTTAGATTTCAAGGTGGGCCAAATCAGTCGTAAACCTCGAAATTTGGTCAATTAAAACGTATAATTCCGATGAGTGTTCGCACAGCTGGCTGGTGGGTTGTTGGGATTCGTTGATGTGCACCCAGAGCGTTTCACAATGATGGCGCGCTTTTCAGCACGGTTCATGCGCGCTTGCGTGAGACGAGGGAAGGGGGGGGGGGGGGGAGGAGAGGAGAGGGCAGGAGAAGTGAGGGGAGGGGAAGGGATATTAGGGTAGGAGTATATGGAGGAAGAGGGATAGGAGGCAAAGAAGACTCGTTGATCTCGATTAAATGATGATGATGATGATGCCCACAAAACGCAGATTTGTTTTCAATTTGTACATTCGGTCGTTTATTTATTTGGTGATTTAGTCTTGTTCGGTTCAAATGCTAATTACCGTTTGTTTGTCTAATATTTCCTGTTAATATTATCATTATTAATTACTATGCAAGTTACAAAATTATTTAAAAAAGCATGATTTCACAAGCCCAAATGCTCCAACAGAGAAAGAAGCCCATTCTTTTACTTGTTCTTTTACATGAGAAATAACGTACATTCTAAACATGAAAAATTAAAAAAAACAACATAAAATACAATGAATAAAATAACATTAAAATAGATAGGTCATTTACGATCTATGAATAGATTGATATCAACCTCCTAGAAGGACACGCCAAAATCAAACCATTGTTCTCTGGTCTTGGAGAGTGCCATAGCCTCTGTGCAATGGTCTTCCACTGTCTTGTCTTTAGTTAGAGTTCTCTTGCTTAAGGGTCCACTCGGGCACAATATTCTATCTTATTTCTCTTTTATTATTGTTCTTAAACTTCTTGTAGTTTTTCCTTGCTTCCTTTCCTCACTGGGCTTTTTTCCACAATGGAACCCCTGAGCTTATAGCATGCTGTTTTTCTAACTAGGGCTGTAGCTTAGCAAATAATAATAATAATAATAATAATAATAATAATAATAATAATAATAATAATAATAATAATAATAATAATAATAAAAGAAAAGAACTTGCAACAAGTTTGAAGTCTTGAAGTTCCAACGATTCAATAAAGGAAAATTTGTGAGTACAGTATCATCTCCATCGTTTAACCAAGATCAACGAGTCCTTCTCTCCCTCTTTCTCCCTCTTACTCCTCCTCCCTCTTTCTCCCTCTTACACCTCCTCCTCCTCCTCCAAACCTAACCCCCCATCACTCAATCTTCTGTCACGTCACCAATCAATCAACAGCAAATTTTAAATTGGCATTATCTTTAATTCACAAAACATATGCATTTAAATCTTTAAGTTTTTTTTTATCTTACTAAGGTAACGAACATTTAATAAATTGACAGGATGGGTCACTTAATCTTTGTCTCTAATAATAATAATAATAATAATAATAATAATAATAATAATAATATTTATTGGACAAAGTAAATAATATTAAAAAAAAAAACAGGATTCAGTCCAACACCATGTGGAGCAAAGCTCTCCGAGCAATAGCGTAGAGAAAATAATACTGAAAACAAGAGAAAAATCCATTAAATAAATGATAAATAAAGAAATGCAAAACAAAATGAACTCAATTGCAGTGTAGCTATTTATTATGAAAAAAAAAGCTATAACGCAAATGAACAAAAGAACACGATCACAAAGCGACCCGCAACTGCTAATGGATATATCGTGCCTTCCTTCAGTCTGTCTGTCTGTATGCATGTATGTATGTATGTATGTATGTGCGTATCTGTCTGTCTTGCTTGATGATGACGCCCGCAGCTCAGCCCTTGGGCTGCCTCTTCTTTCCTTCTTGCTGTCTCCTTTCCTCTCTTTCTCCTATCCCCCTCCTTACCTCTTATCTTCCCCTCCTCCTCCGTCTCACTATGCCCCAAGTTCTTCCCTCCATTCTTCCCTTATCCTACTCCCCTACTCCCTCCCGGCCCCCCCTTCTGGCCTCCCACCAAAGAAACCTCTTCAAACACCAATGTGCCAGGACACATCATCATCTATTCCTTTAGGGGAACTTTCACAGTTGCAACTTCATCTTCAGCTATGTTTTCAAGCCTTAATCATACGGTCCTTCATAATACTTTTAAGGGTATATGGGCATCCATATGGGCACTGGTTCAGAATCGTGAGCGACGGCGACAATGCAGGTCAAAGGAGGGGTCCTTGTGTGTGTGTGTGTGTGTTTTTTTTTTTTTTTTTTTTTTTTTTTTTTAAGGTAAGATGGGTAAATCTTTAATCTATAAATGCCTTTAAAGCAATGTTTTCCTCTCCAGACTGACATTATATTCGATTCACCACATTTTGACTAGACATAAATGCACATATATGAGTACTGTAGTACGGCGATATAGCATTAGGTTTATATTTGCAAGGTCCGCGTCATTTGGCGTGAGAGGAGATGATGATGAAGATGGGTGAAAGATGAGTGAGGATAATTAGCTAACTAACCACAGTAGGGAATAGTCTGGAAAGTTGAGTATTAATGAGAGTAATCTAAAGTATGATTTAGCCACAATTCTATTTACATAAAAGTACATTTACCTTCTTATGGTTGTTCAATAAAACGTTGAGAAATGCTCTGTCTGCTAACGGCTCTTCCTGACATAAAATGCAATGGTATGAATATATGATTACTGCGAAACTTGCCAAATGAAACACCTACTGGGTCAAGGACAAGATTTAAAATCACGTGACAACAAATGAAATTTGGAAGAATTGAATAGAAATTGCATAGTAAATCCTCAATCGAAAAGGAACTTAAAACACAGGTCTAGTACAAAATTTAAAATACCGTGACAAATGAAAAAAAGAGTTTGATCAGAATCATATAATTATCGTTTCAAGAGAAAATTAAATTAATCATGGTATAATTACCAAATTTTAAGAATTAATAAAATATGCGAAAAACAATATAGCCTTTGGTAACACAGAAAAGGAAAGAAATGGAGATGGAGGAAGGTTGGAAAAAAAATCATCACAATTGATGTAAATAAAATAGGATTAAAAACTTCTATTACGAAAGTATTCACGAGTCGATATATTTTTTCATTTAAAAAACATATTTAGATAGATAGTAAAAAAAATGCAATTGTAAATACAGTAGGCCTATATGTAAAATATAAGAAAATATTCATGTAAATACACAATGACGTATATATGTTAAAAATTGTAACATTGTAAATGTGTATTTCATAATGAAAGATAAAAAATAATAGTAAAGAAAAAAACGTCAAAACATTAATAAATTAGTAAGTACTGTATACCAGTTTTGTCAACCCAGAAGACCAGTTTCGGAGAGAGAGAGAGAGAGAGAGAGAGAGAGAGAGAGAGAGAGAGACCCCAGTGGGCAGGTGGCCAGGGAGGGGGTTGATAAAGTAGACGAAGGAAAGGAGACTTGAAATCTGCCAAAAGCTCTGCTTGAATAAAAATAAATAAAAACAAAACTCGTTTTAGACAATGCATAACGATTAAGCATCTCTGTCAAAACATGACGAAGAAACGAGAGTTAACATATAAGGAAAACTTAGTAAATATGGATGGAAGAAAATATAGCAAGTACAAGGAGTGACGTCTCTCAGGTACAAGGGAGAGCTTGCAACTACATAGCAACAACTTTAGGGTTGTTGAGGCCTGGCTGGTAACGCCTGGTGATTGCCAGACGGGGATTCGAGTCCCGCTCGGACTAGTTAGATCCTTCAGTGTCTGCAACCTTACCATCCTTGTGAGCTAATAGGATGGGGGGTTTGGGAGAGCCTATAGGTTTATCTGCTGGGTCATCACCAGCCATAGCCTGACCCTCCCTGGTCCTAGCTTGGGAGGAGGGGGGGCTTGGGGTGCTGATCACATGATAATTAAATGTCACTGTCCCTTGCCTCTGCCGTTCATGAGCGGCCTTTAAAGTTTTATAATTCAAGATAGAGATGATTGGCGATATCTAACCGAGGCCCTTCGCGTCAATAGGCGTAGGAGGAGATGATGGTGATGACTAAATGAGATGTCCAGAATAAGAAATAGTAATGAGAAATCATGTAAGAGAAAATAGCATTATTGTATTGTATTTTAAAGGCCTCTCATTTTGACTCTATCATTTCGACCGGGAAACATTTAAGATGAGGCCGGTAAGTGTATGATAGTCCCATAGTCCTCTATAGTCCTAAATTTGTTGTCTGAATTTGATGGGCGAGATAAGTGTTTCAGCAAAATTTTATATTTAGGTGAGAAGGAAAATAAAGAGAAAAAATATTTTTCTTCTAAAGTTTGCGAACTGCTAATAAGACTTCTCTCTCTCTCTCTCTCTCTCTCTCTCTCTCTCTCTCTCTCTCAACTGATTTGCAGATTTGCATCAGTAATCAACTCATTATTTCTATTTGATTTTTTAAATTTTTGTATCGCCCTATTTGTAAAAATCAAGTGTAATCTTTAGTTTACCCTACCCTTTCTTATCTCTTCTTGCAGTAGTAGTATTATTATTATTATTATTATTATTATTATTACTACTACTACTACTACTACTACTACTATTATTATCATTATTATTACTATTATTATTATTATTATTATTATTATTATTATTATTATTAGCTAAGCTACAAACCTAGTTAGAAAAGCAGGCTGCTATAATCCCAAGGGCTCCTATAGGGAAAAAATAGCGTATTGAGGAAAGGAAATAAGGAAACGACTAAACTATATGAGAAGTAATGAACAATTGAAATACGATATTTTAAGAACAGTAACAGCATTAAAACAGATCTTTCATATATATAAATAATAAAGAGAGACTTAAGTCAACCTGTTTAACATAAAAATATTTGCTGCATGTTTGATGAATTGTAGCGAAGCTTGTAGCCTATTTTATTACCTTTAGTTATTAATTCATTTATTTATTCATTCAGATATTGAATTTACAAACTAGAACAGTGCTCTCCCAATCCTCCTTGTTAGAATATAGTTTAAATCAATACTTCTCCATTCGTCATCTCCTACTTCACGCTTCATAGTCCTCACCCATGTAGGCCAGCTACTCATTCAGTAGTAATCAAAATTTTCCGTCATGATGTAATTGTAATAAATGGCTTCGTACAACATATGCGATATGAAATGTCGAAGCTGATTTAATATCTGAACAGCTTTTTATGCAAGGTTTTCCCCCTCGTAGTTATAAGAACTTCTAGCATTACAATGTTCGGGTTCGCTCAAGACTGGAAGCAACGCCCAGCCCATGCATACAGAGAAGGCTTTACTCTTCATGATGGTTTAGGATAAGAACGGGCGTCCACCATGGGCTGCATTGCTACGCCCACACGAAACGAGAGAGAGAGAGAGAGAGAGAGAGAGAGAGAGAGAGAGAGAGGTCAACAGATTTAACTATCAAAAGCAGTCTTTATCAAGAAAAACTAAATATATTTTCAAGAAAAAAAAAACGTTCGTTTATTAAGTATTCTAAACAAACTCGGTTTTATTATCTTCAAATATTTAACAGATATGCAGAATATATCCTTATTTTCTTGCAATCTTGAAAGTATGCACATCAGAACCAAATGTTGATTTTGTATAAATACGTCTCTGGAAAATTAGTTCTGAAAAGGGCACCACACTTTTTTGAAATACTTTTATGACACATTAAGCAGAAAAATATACCTCTAAAGCTCACGTATAAACACTAACACACACGCACACACACACACACACACACACATATATATATATATATATATACACACACACACACACACACACATATATATATATATATATATATCCCTTTCAGAGTGGGGATACCTTAACGTGGTGAAAGGGTTTACGTATCACCATGATCAATAAAGCTATATTAGTCAGGGACACCCATACTAGGTTGGTTTGCTGTGAACTGTGTCCTACCATCACCCATCCGCAGTGGCCAGCGTGGTGCTGAAATCTGGCCTCTTTTTCCTGCCGTGGACTATAAACGGCTGCATTTGTTGTTGTGTATAGTTCTATAGTGTATATAACGCAGTCGCTAACGGAATAAAAACAAACGATTGCCCTTTTCAACCTTTAAATATAATAAATAAAAAAGAAAAACGAAAATTGGAAGACCTGTGGAGCTCTAGCATAAAGAAAGTGACAGACCTGCTAAGAAAAAATTGGAAAGAGGTAGTTAAAAGAGTGTTACGTGGTCACCTTATAAAAAAAAAAGGTCATTAGGATAGTGATTAGAATTGAACAGAGAGAGAGAGAGAGAGAGAGAGAGAGAGAGAGAGAGAGAGAGAGAGAACACAATTGGGTGGGGGAGTGTACAATCCTACTTATTTTAAGTTTCATTTCTCCAGGGCATCATTATCTTCAGCCATAAGCTACTATTTACTATTTTGGTAAATCAATGAGACTGAGAAACAGGTTTTACGTAGATTTACGTTTTTTTTTTTTTTTTTTTTTTACTTTTTACTCTATTAACCTCACGAGGTCATTTGCGTTTGATCCACACCACTTCATCAACTCCATTAAAAAAATGAATATATCAGACAACTTATCTAATGTCCAGAATTAAAATAAATGATAATGAAGATGGTGACAGCAGCTAATTAACCGGAGTTGGTGTGCGTTGGCAGTATCTGTTAGCTTTGGATAATGAGGCTCGCGTTTGCTGGGGAGTGTTTGCTGACTCTCTCTTGACAATGACAGTCAGCCGCGATGTTCATTGAGAAAAAAGTATTGGTTACTGGCAAGCATTAATGGCCACAGGTGTCGATGCGTACCTGGGACTAAAAAAATCTTCTAGAATCTATTCCAAACGGGGAAGGACAGATGATTGTTGTATCCCTATTCTCTTAACATCTTCGTAAATGTATTTCAAAAATTTTTCCTTTTTATTAAGAAGTATACATTTAGAATGTTTATAATTTATATTGTATATACATAATACATTTACATGAGTACATTTTTTTATTAACATATATTCACAGTTACACCTTTCACTATTCATCTAAAATGTTTTTAAATTACAAATATATTGACTCGTGAATACTTTTTTTATTGAGAGGGGGAGACCTGTCAGGACAAAGATGCTATCTCCCTTTCTTCCCAATCCTCTCCACCACACGTGGACAGGTAGGCAAGAGAGGACATCGCTTGGACCAGGCCCTATACAGGCTGGACCTTCAACTGATTTCTCATACACAAAATTGGTAATACCTTTCAAACGATACAAAGTAAAAAAACAGTTGGAGCTCTAAGGCCCTCTACGAGAAGGTATAGAGACAACCAATTCAGAACTCTCATAATATGCTGAGGAGAGACCGAGATCAATCAGGTGAACAGAGTCTCCTGCATGTTAAACCAGCCCGACGTCCGACTCCTCCGATGACTTGGCATTGGCTGGCAACTGGCTAAATGGCCCTATATGGAAAACACTGCACCACGTCATCACCACTACTACTTACACCACCGACCACCGCTACTCGTCTCTTTTAGCTCTGGGTCAGATCTTCTAAGTAATCGTAGAGGGAAAATCTACACGAGAGAGAGAGAGAGAGAGAGAGAGAGAGAGAGAGAGAGAGAGAGAGACTGGTGCAAAAATTCTACTCGCAGATGTAATGTTGCATAAGGATTGGATACTTTACCAAAATTATTGAGAGAGAGAGAGAGAGAGAGAGAGAGAGAGAGAGAGAGAGATTGGTGCAAAATTTTCTACTCGCAGATGTAATGCTGCATAGGATTAGATACTTTACCAAAATTATTGAGAGAGAGAGAGAGAGAGAGAGAGAGAGAGAGAGAGAGATATTGGTGCAAAAAAAATTTTACATGCAGAAGTTTGCCAAAATTAGTTGTATCAATAATATAGTCAGCTTTTAAATTAATTTCTTTACTAATCTTTCTCGTTTAATTTATTACAAAATCTTTAAGGGCTACAAGTTCTAAAAAAGCAGTACTGTCACCAAAGTAAGCAGTATCTATTTCATAAATACCTTAAACGGCCTCTCTTTATTTATCATTTTCTCACAACAGCATAATTTTGCTTCCCAGACTGACATTATATTTGATTCACCACATTATGTTTGTAGACATAAATGCACATATAAGTACCGTTGAAGGGCGGTACAGCATTGGGTTCATATCTGAAAGGTCCGAGTTTTGGTCCTGTTATCCAACAAATTTCACAGCTGTGTTTGGGTACCAGGATCAGATATGGTCAAGCAAAGTTGCATGCTGATAGCAACAACCCTAAAGACTTGTTGAATACAGGTTTAGATTTAATCCACAAGTAAGAACTACTTCAAAACTGAAAAAGGTTCATGATAAGAATATATATATATATAAAATATATATATATATAATATATATATATATATATATTCAAATAAGCCATATATATTTTTGATATATTAATGTCTGGATTCTCTTAACAACCTCGGGATCACAGACCCAGGCGAAATCTCACAAAGACAAGAGCTTGGCTCCGGCCGGGAATCGAACCCTGGTCGGCAAGCTTATATAGACAGTGACTAACCCACTTGGCCACGAACAAAGATAAAAGTCGATGACAATTCTACTGTGCTTATACCTGTCAAATTCAGGTATTTTGTACTTAGAATTGAAATCAACCCATCTTCACCATCGTAGCTAATTGGTAGTTTGTTACTTGGCATTCAATTAATGATAAATTTTGCACATTTTTACGTGTTTTTCATATTCAAATAAGCCATATATATTTTTGATATATTAATGTTCGTGGCCAAGTGGGTTAGTCACTGTCTATATAAGCTTGCCGACCAGGGTTCGATTCCCGGCCGGAGCCAAGCTCTTGTCTTTGTGAGATTTCGCCTGGGTCTGTGATCCCGAGGTTGTTAAGAGAATCCAGACATTAATATATCAAAAATATATATGGCTTATTTGAATATGAAAAACACGTAAAAATGTGCAAAATTTATCATTAATTGAATGCCAAGTAACAAACTACCAATTAGCTACGATGGTGAAGATGGGTTGATTTCAATTCTAAGTACAAAATACCTGAATTCGACTGGTATAAGCACAGTAGAATTGTCATTGACTTTTATCTTTGTTCGTGGCCAAGTGGGTTAGTCACTGTCTATATAAGCTTGCCGACCAGGGTTCGATTCCCGGCCGGAGCCAAGCTCTTGTCTTTGTGAGATTTCGCCTGGGTCTGTGATCCCGAGGTTGTTAAGAGAATCCAGACATTAATATATCAAAAATATATATGGCTTATTTGAATATGAAAAACACGTAAAAATGTGCAAAATTTATCATATATATATATATATATATATATTATATACATACAGTATATATATATATATATATATATTATATATATATACAGTATATATATATATATATATATTATATATATACAGTATATATATATATATATATATATTATATATATATACAGTATATATATATATATATATATTATATATATATACAGTATATATATATATATATATATTATATATATATACAGTATATATATATATATTATATATATATATATATATATGTATTATATATATACAGTATATATATATATATATATATATATTCTTATCATCAATATATAACTACACCTCAGTCTTGACGAAAAGTTGAAAAGTAGTCACCTCTTTGGCTCTTCATTTTATGCTCAGTCACGTGTTGTGAACAGTCCAATATCAAGCGTTAATGTCATCTCTGTATGCTGCATTGTCTGTAGATGAAGAGGTATCATCGCTGATAGTTTTTTTTTTTTTCAATAAACTGAAAAATTAGCATTTGGTATCCATACAAATAAACATGCCATAAGGACGGCAGGTTCATCCTTGCCAAAAATTTTTGGGGGGATGTGTTGTACTATGCCAGCAGTATTTTAAGATTTCTCTCAGGCAAGACTTTTAAAAGCTATCTAACTTTTATAAGGTAATCTCCTCTTTTATGGTTTTAAATTGAGTTTCTTTTTATTCTTTATTTATAACAAACGATATTTGTGTTAATGACCCTCGATGTCAGAATGACAGAAAACTCCAAATTAACCAATCAATTACAGTTTGCCCTAACCTGCCACATGTAAATATTACAATCACCCACATAACTTCACATACAGTTATAAACCAACAACCTCCCGTATCAAACGTTATCAAAAGATTAAAGGTCACTCATGAATAGCAAAAGCAAGGTACAGGGCAATGCCTTAGAGACTGGCCATATATAGATATGATCAGCACCCAAGCCCCTCTCCATCAAGCTAGGACCAGGAAGGGCCAGGCAATGGCAGCTGATGACTCAGTAGGATGTCCTATACGCTTCCCCAAACTGATCCCCCCATCCCTAGCTCACAAGGATGCTGATATTGTAGACACTGGAAGAAACTATCAAAGTTAAGCAGGTTTCGAACTCCCGTCCAATAAATACTCACCAGGGAACGTTACCAATAGACTACGCTCAAATATAAGAAAGGATCCTTTATTCGTAAAGAAATAAAAGATAATATTGTCAAAATGATTTTAGCTAGGAAATGAAGTCAAATAAAAAAAAAACACAAACGCACAAACAAACAGCAGGAATAAATCTCAATTAGAGAAATATTCCGAAAAAAAGTGCCACGAATGTTGACATAATTTTGCGACCATTCCGATACAAACAGATCTATGAAATACAAGGCCACATAAATGTGGCGCTTACTGTATTATCCTCTTATGTCCAATGATAGAGATTTTCGCATTTAATTCCAAATAGGCAGCATAAAAGTGACACATAGCCTAGGCCTAAAAGCTTCCCTGGTGTTGAATTCGGGTGAAAAATTTCGGCCAAAATATGGAGTTTGTGTTAATAAATAGAAATACAAAAAGAAAAGAATGTTCCACAATAATAAAAGTTTCATTTCCAAATTTGTTAACTAATAGAAGCCTATTATGGCTATAAAACGTGTATGTCATCTGGCTGTTCGCAAACAAAACATTTCTAAGTGAATAAATCCAGGGAGTTATTTATTTGGTTTTCTACAATTTTTAGCTATCATCATCATTTAGATCTTTGTAATTATAATTTTGGTTTTAGATTTTCTCACTTTGGTCATAATACCATAAATGCATCTTCATCAAATGTATAGCGACAAAAACTCACTTTCATCTTAATTCCATAATTCTATTTGCATAAAATGTATAACATTACATTACAAGAAAAAACAATCATAACAAGAGGGGCACTCAGTAGAGCAACTTACCCCGCGGCAACTTATTTCTTGACCTTTTGCTGGACCTTGACCTTGACCTTTAACCTTAACATGTATTAATTGGCGTGGATTTTCCTACACTCAAATATGAACCAAGTTTGAAGTCTCTGTGACAACGATGTCCAAACTTATGGCTGATTTCGTGAATTGGACATTTTGCTTGACCTTGACCTTTGACCTTGACTTACAAAATTTAATAATTTTCAGCTTTTTACATAACAGTTAATCCCTGCAAGTTTCATTAGTCTACGATTAAAATTTTGGTCAGGAAGCTGTTCACAAACACAAAAACACACGCGAAAACCTAACCTCCTTCTAACTTCGTTGGTGGAGGTGATTAGTTCCTTTGTCAAACTGACAAACAGATTCCTAATGAATGAATAATATCATAATAATGATTCTATTTACTGCAATTTTCAATCATAATTACATCATACATATTGAGCTAATAAATTAATTCATCGGAAGGTCAATAAAACCTCATTCCATAGAAGACTTAAAGTATTCTGGTCAAGGCAAAAACAAACTTGAATTTTAAATGTATATAAAATTATACTTTCTTCTGGGTTAATGAGAAATTGTGCAGTCAACTATTTTGTTATCATATCATGTAAAAATTTGATAGATGACAATTATTGTTCCAAAATCATTAGTAACAATACGCCAGTTTCTGGTGTAGAGAGAGAGAGAGAGAGAGGAGAGAGAGAGAGAAAAGAGAGAGAGAGAGAGAGAGAGAGAGAGAGAGAGAGAGACCTTATTACAGAACATACCACTAGATGATTTGTGTGAAGAGTTAATGACTCTGCCTCCTCATACTACTACTACTACTAACAACAACAACAACAACAACAACAATAATAATAATAATAATAATAATAATAATAATAATAATAATAATAATAAAAACAACAACATTAAGCAAATTACCAAGTCTTAAAACCGTTGAAATCATTTGATTAAATATTTATTCAGTGGGAAACACGCAAGGACAAACACACACACACATCCACCGCAGACAACGACCAATCGTGTGCCGTAATGATGTCATGATGAAAAATGAACCAATCGCATACCTCTAAAGCCGGTTTAATCACCCGATCGGCCAATCAATTGGCCGTGATGGCCCGAGAGTTAATCATATCTGGCCGTTTTCATTAAAGCATAAACATTTCCATTTGTGGCGAGCCGAAATTCGTCCAGCAGTATTTCATATAATTTCATGCCCAACTGTGGGCTTATGAAAGAATCACAGCGTTATTCCAGCTGTGAATATTGAATCATGAAAGTTAAATACGGGCTTACAAATTAATGAATCAGGGAGATAGATTGCTTCGTTCATTATTAATGGCCTTGTGGTTTGGACGGCTTGCTTCGAATCCAAATTCGATACATCAGAAAGTAGATAAAAATAGCAAATAACGGGAAAAAACCCAAACTGGTCCAATGTGCTTATTCATTTCTCGGTTTCGGAACCAGTCCCACGCTAACATGATTCGCAGAGATTCGGAGCACTTCGGTTCTTACTGTGTATTCAATTGGCTCTGATACTTATCAACCATGAATGACCGTGTAGACAATTCAGGATTATGTATGTAATCAACGGATAGATTTGCTTAAAGCAAATGGGTGTTACAGACTAATACACACACACACACACAACAAAGCTACTCCAAAACCCCAAAAACATAAACCCCTAACACGTCTCGAACTGTCAGTCTATCTGCGCCAGGACTCCTCGCTGCTGGGAGGAAGGACGTTGGTGACTGGTACACCACATGAATAGGGGTCTCAGCCATGTAAGGCAGAGCAGCCGATCGGGACTACAGTCTACCCCAAAGCCATACCAATGTCCTTCAAAAAGAAGGCAACAGGGCTTATCCCCATACAAAATGAGAAAAAGCAAGTTAATAAAAGAAGAAGAATTATCATCTCATTACATGGTGTATTTGAAGGATTCAATAACAGGGGAAAATATATTTACATTTAGAGGATACTTTTTTTGTCAGAGGTTATTCCGTGTGGAGAAGGACACTCCATAACAAAAAGTTTTTTTCTCTAATCTTTGGCAGTGCCATAGCCTCTATACCATGGTCTTGCACTGTCTTGAGTTAAAGTTCTCTTGCTATTCTATCCGTTTCCTTGTTTCCTTTCCTTATTGGGCTACTTTCCCTGTTGAAGCCCTTGGGCTTATAGTATCCTGCTTTTTCAACTAGGGCTGTCGCTTAGCTATGGTAAGCAGCTCTTCTAGACAAGGACACTCCAAAATCAAACCATTGTTCTCTAGTCTTGGGCAGTGCCAGAGCCTTTATACCATGGCCTTGCATTGTCTTGGGTTAGAGTTCTCTTGCTATGTTATCTGTTTTCATTCTTTACTGGGCTACTTTCCCTGTTGAAGCCCTTGGGCTAATAGCATCCTGTTTTTTTCAACTAGGGTAGCAGCTTGGCTATGGTAAACAGATCTTCTAAGAGAATGACACTCCTAAATCAAACCATTATTCCTTAGTTTTTGGCAGTGCCATAGCCTCTGTAAGTCTTGCATTATCTTGGGTTAGAGTTCTCTTGCTTGAGGATACACTCGGGAACACTATTCTATGTTTTCTTATTTCCTTTTCTCTCTGGGCTGTTTTCCCTTTTGGAGCCCTTGGGCTTATAACATCCATCTTTTCCAACCATGATTTTGGAGGATAGTCATTGTTATGGTCTTGTCTCCCTCCAAAACAGATGTCCAAAAGATTTTACATGCTGACAGTTTTTATCGATTAATGGTTAGCCTCCTTTTTCGCGCAGTTATTAGCGCCGTTTATCTTAACATACACTGGTCACAGCCCAATCCAACCTTTAACACTGAATCGTGGATGAACCTTCAGAATAGAAAAATTCCACATTTGCAGATTCCTACACTTGCAGATGCGCCATCTATATCTTTATCTTGCATACACTCACCGGTTTCCTATATATATATATATATATATATACAGTATATATATACACATACATACATATATATACTGTATAAATATACATACATATATAAATAAATAAATAAATAAATATATAAATATATATATATATATATATATATACATGTGTTTATATATATATATATATATATAAATATATATATATATATATATATACAGTATATATATATATATATATATATACAGTATATATATATATATATATATACAGTATATATATATATATATATATACATATACATATATACGCATATATATATATATATACACACATATATGCGTATATATGTATATGTATATATATATATATATATATAATCTTTTTTCCAGTCATTTATCACTTGCTAAGCATAATACACGAAAGATGATAAACGGAGAAAAATAAAAATGACAACAAGAGATGTTTCTCATTCTCTACCAATAATATTTTCAAGTTAAAACTAAATCTTTTTCCTTTTAATTTACGCATTGTTGATTGGACATATCTCACAACTAAAATAAAAATATAAATTTCTGTTTTCAATAACTGAATATGAAACAGGAGCTAATACCTAAAATCAATCAAAATTAACAGTATATTTTCTAACTGACCTTTTTTTCCAACCTAAATTCTGTATTGGAAAAACGGGCATTATGGTTCAATGTTTTTTTATATTGTTTTTGCGCAGTACAAACGGTATTACCTAGAAAAATTTGTCTGGTTTCTAGTTCAGGTCTGCAGTTTTATTTGGTGAGTTAGAAATGTTCGTACAAATCTAATACAAAGGTACATAAGTTTGTTCAACAATGACAAAAGAGAAAAATGATTTGATATTGAAAGAAGATTATTACGACAAAAAAAAAAAAACATCATAAGTTTGTTCAACAATGACAAAAGGAAAAATTACTTAATACTGAATGAAGATTATTACGACAAAAAATAACAAATCATAAGTTTATTCAACAATACGAAAGAAAGAAAAAAACTCCTATATTGGAAGATTATTAAAGATTATTACGATCAGAAAAACTTAGTGATAATCACTGAGATTTCACACACTCTTCCTTCTCTCTCAACACCCGTTCCAAACTAACCTATCCGGAAGTAGCCAGCAAAAGAAAAAAAAATCGATCCCTATCATAATCCAATGTAACTCTAATCCATTTAAAGAGTCGCCCAGCCGAACCTCACTACAGCTAGCTACCGCTCATCCACGGCAGACCAATTACCGTCTCCTGCCACAGCGGCAGCCATTGCACTTTACTTTTTTTTTCTTTTTTTTATAACCTTGTACTAATCGTGGCAGCACCTAACGGTATAAGATAATGAAGAGGTAAAATGAGGGTGAGGTTCTTCCAGGGAGGAGAAGCAGTGCGGAAGTCGATTCAAGATTAGAGGTATGATCTCCATCCATGTTCATATAACAGGAATATATACGTATTTATGCCTTCATTTTATGTGTATATTTTAAATGATTGTTTATCATCATTCGTGTGACAATACACAATCGATGTGCATATGTATAAATAAATTTATATATACCTACATACACAATCGCAAAAGTACACAAACACACGCATGCATATATATATATATATATATACCCTATGTATGTGTGTATTTGTTTGTTTGTGTGTGTGTGTTTGTATACTTTTGGGATTATGTATGCAGGTATATACAGTATATCTATACATAGGCGTTCGAATGTTTATTGCTTCAAGAATGATGATAAAGTCATTTAAAGACACGCAAAGAATATTTTTGCAGGTAATCTGCTGATGTCTCTTTGTCCATCACTGAGTTTACAAGCGGCTACCTTTATTTTCTGCATTCTCAAGCAGAAGCTTAGCTTCGTCTTTCTCATATTTTCAAGCGAAGGAGAAAAACGCTACAAACACTCAAGATAATTTCCTATCCAAGAGTAAAACTTACAACATAACGCCTGATAACTTACAAAATCAACCAATTTCAGCAAAGTTGGGTAGTAGCTGGCTGGTTTGAATGCTTGGCGACTGCTCTCACTTTTATTTGTATTGGTAGTTTTTGCATCTGACTTTTAAACACATTAAATTGAATGCATCCACCTGTTTCCACTAGTACCTCGCCATGCGGATGTTGAGAGAGTACTGGAATACACATTTTCGGCGCAAAAGTTATTTCTTTATTTAAATTCTCTGAATTCGAGTTTTCACTGGTTTCTTTGACAGCACTTGGAAACATTTGCCTACCCTGTGCTATAGCAAATTTTACTCTTGGGATACAAACTATTGCCAAATGAGTTCAATGCTTTTCAATAACAATATCAAATGCAGCCGTTTCTAGTCCACCACAGGAGAAAGCCCTCAGACATGTATTTATTCATGTCTGGTATTGGCCAGTTTTCATCACCACGCTGGGCACTGCAGATTGGTGATGGTGGGAGATTTTCTTATGATCGTTTACAGCAAACCAACTTAATGTGGGTGGCTATGCTGATCGTGGCGATACGGAAACCCTTTCACCACGTTGAGGTATCCCCACTCAGAAAGTAGCTTCAATATAAGAGAAAGATGAAGCAAGATTTCTGCTAAAGAATACAGTAAATCAAAAGCCTAGCTTACAAAATCAGTAAGTGAAGAGACAGTAAACTACCTTCAGAAATCAGAATTTTGCTTCCAAAATAACACAGGTTTAAAGTCTACTTGTGAATGGCAGAGGCAAAGGATAATGACAATATCATAACTAGCAAGATAATGCCCTAGACTCTGATCATAACTACACTGATCAGGGCCCATGCCCCCTTTTCACCCAATCTACGACCAGGAAGGGCCAAGCAATGACTGCTGATGACTCCTCAGGTAGGCATATAGGCTCCCCAAAACGCTCCATCCTTTCCTCACTAGGTTGCAAACACTAAAGAATCTATCGAGTTTGAGCGGGACTCGAAAACCAGTCCGGCCATCACCAGGCAGCCCGTTTCCTAAGGTCTGGAGGAAAAAAAGAACGAAAGAGAGTGGACGTTAAGAACGATAAAGAATGCGATAAACGCTATTCTTTAAATAATCTTATAAAGGACACTCGAGTAATGTTAGGAACTGGAAGAGTAGAACCAATTAAACAGATTTAGAAAAGCAAATACCACACGTTCTTGATATTATACGTCTTCTTGACCGTTTTACAAATAATTTATTTTCAATAGTGTACTCAAGCCGTCAAAAATGACGTTTAAATAGTTTCGACCCTTCCCACTCCCTCTCCCTTTTCTAAGTTCAACCCACTGGTTCAACAATTTGTGGGTGAGTGCGGTTTCTGAGTGCACCTCTCGGGGCAACCCTTTTCACTTATGATGACTACTCCCTTTCTCCCTGACTGTGACAGTATGTGTATATATATATATATATATATATATATAGTGGGCCAGGAAGTCGGAAAACTGATGCTTCGCCAGGTAAATCCTGAACTGTAAGTAGCAGTTAGGTTCCTACTTCTTTTGAGCCACTAGTGGCATGGCTGGAAGCAACCTGGCCTTTCATTTCTAGGGGCTAAGGTTCGATCCCAAGTATGAGGTAGAAATTTATTTCTATTTGAACACGATATTGTGTTGATTTTCATCCATATTGACTAATTAGGGTATTCTCAACAAAAAAAAAAAGCTATGAATTGTGTCACCTAGTGGGCCGGGAAGTCGGGGAAAACTCGCTGGTAAGAGACTGATGTTTCGCAAGGTAAATCCTGAACTGCAGATAGCAGTTAGGTTCCGACTTCTTTTGAGCCTCTGGTGGCATGGTTGGAAGCACCCTGGCCTTTCATTTAAAGGGGCTAAGGTTCGATCCCAAGTATGAGTTAGAAATTTATTTCTATTTGAACATGATATTGTGTTGATTTTCATCCATATCGACTCATTAGGGGTAATTCCAACTAAAAAAAAAAAAAAAAAAAAGCTATGAATTGTGTCACCTAGTGGGCCGGGAAGTCGGGGAAAACTCGCTGGTAAGAGACTGATGTTTCGCCAGGTAAATCCTGAACTGCAGGTAGCAGTTAGGTTCCGACTTCTTTTGAGCCTCTGGTGGCATGGTTGGAAGCACCCTGGCCTTTCATATAAAGGGGCTAGGGTTCGATACCAAATATGCGGTAGAAATTTATTTCTATTTGGAAATGATATTGTGTTGATTTTCATCTATATTGACTCATTAGGGGTAATTCCTACTAAAAAAAAAAAAACTATCTATTGTATCACCTAGTGGGCCGGGAAGTCGGGGAAAACTCTCACTGGTAAGAGACTGATGTTTCGCCAGGTAAATCCTGAACTGCAGGTAGCAGATAGGTTCCGACTTCTTTTGAGCCTCTGGTATAATGGTTGGAAGCGACCGGGCCTATCATTTGAAGGGGCTAGGGTCCGATCCCAAGTATGAGGTAGAAATTTATTTCTATTTGAACACAATATTGTGTTGATTTTCATCCATATTTATATAATCAGACACCTGCTCTTTATTATATATGGGAGATAGCAGTAAGTGTTGAAAAGCAAAAATGAAAATAAGATCAGGTTCCAAATTATGGATTAGCATAAGTGAATATATTAGTTACAAATCATTTATTATCTCTGGTAAATGAACAATTGTTTTTTAAGATGCTACCTAAAATTACATCAGCCTGTTTGAAAATGTAAATTTATGAAAAGAAAATGGGACTTATCTTAATGTATTGCAAGCAACATTAAATTGGCATGATAAAATGAATTATAAAGGCATCAAGGAAATGCACTTTAAAATTTCCCACCCACACGAAATTCTAGAATAAAAATTGAGAAAATGTAAGACATGGTATTTTGTAGAAATCGCTGATATTGAAGACTAAATATGAAAGCATGACGCAACTTCAAATTTATCAACTTTAATAATTTCAATATGTGTACGTATGTTATACACAAATAAACATGTAATAGTAAGTATTTTCAATTACAAACTTGCATATATATGTATACGTACACACACAAACACACACACACATTATATATATATATATATATATATAACAAGAAAACACATGTGTGTACGTGTATATATATATATATATATACATATGTATACATACAAACACACACACTACATATATATATATATATATAAAATATATATATATATATACATATATATATATATATATATATATGTATACATACAAACACAAACACTATATATATATATATATACATATGTATACATAAAAACACACACACTATATATATATATATATATATATATGTATACATACAAACACACACACACTACATATATATATATATATGTATATATATATATATATATATATATGTATATATATACATATATATATATGTATATATATATGTGTGTGTGTGTGTATAAGTATCATGTCGATTTCCAGTATCGAGGATACTTTGCTCCCTTTACTTAAGAATTATTGTTATCCTCTAAAGATGCATATTTAATAACAACGAAGTAAAATACACTGTTTACCTGTCAGTTATTTTTGTTTGTACAGTATATATACTTTGGTTTTCTTTCTAGCAGTTAAATAGGCTGTTATACCATTTCCTAATATTATTCTATTCCATATCACTACTATCATTCTGTAAGACCAAACTTACTATCTTACTGCCAAATATTTTGTTTTCATTTACAAAGTTTTCCATCATATACCCAATATTCATTCTTTCAAAGGTATAGAAATTAATATTGAGTAGATAAGGCTTATTTCCTTTATTTTTCTTAATATCAGTTGACTACATAATCCGATTGTTATATTAATTACTGTACTCCTCGTAGTGATTCTTCGGTTTGTTATATTTCATTAAAAATTATATCCAGTCACTTACTCAGGTTATGATTTTAGTTATTCTATACACTAAGTTTTATTTTATCATATCTTATATGGCTAGTTGTCTCTCTATAGAGTTTATTCTCTGATTATTTGATTTTCATCATTATTTATGCCACATTACTGACCATACAGGTTTTAATTTCTTTTCATGTATAATTTTATTTTTTAAATCAAGGTACATTTTATGATCAACTCTCTACAGAAAGGAAGTTCCAATGACATGTTTTTAGTAAGAATCTTACCAAAGTATGGTATCAATTCTTTATTTTGCTACATTACCAGGGTTTTAATTTTTTTTATCTAACTAAAACCTGATTTCATAGTGAATATCACATAATTAGAGAATATCAATTCTAATTATCTAGATGAGAGCTGTCTAGTATCTTATGAACTAAAAAGAAAGAAAGAAAGAAGAAGAAGAAGAAGAAGAAGAAGAAGAAGAAGAAGAAGAAGAACAACAACAACAACAACAACAACAACAACAACAACAACAACAACAACAACAACAACAACAATAGAAAGACTTAAGAAGAATCTCATGAAATTAATACTGCAGTACTTGGAATAAGAACTAAACTGAGAGTTACACGGATTTTGGACGTCTCAAAGACTTTTTAGTAGAGAGAGAGAGAGAGAGAGAGAGAGAGAGAGAGAGAGAGATTGTCTCCCTCATCATCGTTATCCTCCTTTCTTCTTCTTTACTTCCAAGAATTAACCCCAGGTAAGACAAGAGACCAACGCCCGGCTATAATCCCTCGGCACCCCGCCCACCTAAATACCCTGTTATGCCAGCGCCCACTGTCACAAACAGCCCAGTTGATGAGCATGTTGGGGTGGTTCCTTAGCCTCGTTCTGATGGAAAGGCGAATGGTCGTCAAAAACAAATAATATACCAAGAAACAAACAATGGTATGGAGGTTTACTTCGATATATACTACAACTTTGTGTATGCTAAAGACATTATTAAGAAAAAGAACGGGTTAAAGTTTAATAAGAATGCTTCTAATTTTTCTTCAAACATTTAAAGGAATAAAAAGTGTTCATTTTATTTATATATATATTAGAAATGAAACTATGAGAGATTACCCCAGTGCCATTTGTGGATGAGATCATGGTGAGAGGCAGATGGAGATGGTTTGGGCATGCTCTTCGCACTCCCCAAGAGAGATTAGTTCACCACACTTTCAATTGGGCTCCATAAGGCAGTAGAAGAGTTGGAAGACCCAGGCCTACATGGTTGAGGACTATGAAGCGTGAAGTAGTAGATGGTGTATGGAGAAATGTTCATTTAAAAACTCAAGATAGAGACGATTAGCGAAATCTAACCATGGTCCTCTGTGTCAATAAACGTAGAAGATGATGATGATGATGATACATACATACACATGTATGTAAATATATATGTATATATACTGTATATACAAACATATATACAGTGTATATATATATATATATATATATATAATACATATATATATAAATATATATATTATATATATATATATATAATATATAAATACATATATATATATATATAAAAATATATATATATATATATATATATATATTGATAGAAACATACATCTCTACTTATATACCCAAGATATGTGGTATGACCTATTAGATAACAGCTTGTTTCATATGCAGAATGATGCAACTCTCTTTGCATCAACTCCACCTCCTATATGTAGATCTACGGTTACCGAATCCCTAAATAAAGATCTAGCTAAAATTAGTGCAGGATTTTAAGCAAGTCACGGCCAACGGTTCCTCAATATCAAGTCCTTTGAATTAACAATGTCTCTTTAACTACATACAACTTCTTGATTGCAAATTGACAGCAAAAAAAACCTTGTTTTCTTTTTTAGTATTCACAAAAATTGCCACATTGAGTAGGTTTTATAAGATTTTTGGTGATCAATATATCCTGATGAAAGGTTTTAATTATTTCATTCTATCAGTGTTTTGAGAATTGTTCTTCTGTCTGCCCAGACTCTCATCTTAATTTGTTCAACAAAATCATGCAGTCTATTAAATTTCTTATCCCTCACCTGGATATTAAATTCTAACACTGACATTCAGTTAACCCCTTGTGTAGGAGATTTTTTTTTTTATATAGTTCTGATCATAGTTGGCACTCAAATTTACCATCCTATATGTAGCACTAGGTATGCAGGTAATTCTAACAATCATAGCTACTACATTAAAATTCTACAAGTTTTATTCCAGCTATGACCAGATTGTGGAATGGTATTCCTAATCTGGCTCTTGAATCGTTGGAACTTCAGAAGTTAAAACCTGTTTTATGTTGAACAGGTAAACAAAAACCTAGTTTCATTGTTTACATATGACTGAACTATTCTAATGCCGTTACTGATCTCAATATATTCTAAATTTTTCCTCATGTATACTTTATTCATTATCTCTCCCTTTTCTTTTCGTCCTGGGCTGCTTTTCCTATTGGAGCCTTAGGGCTTGTAACATCATGCTTTTCCAACGAGGATTGTAGCTTGGTTAATGATAAGCGGGATGCTATTAGCCCAATTGCTCCATCAAGGAAAATTAACCCAGTGAGGAAAGGAAATAAGGAAATAAATAAATAATATGAGAAGCACTAAACAATTAAAATAAAATATTTAAAAAAACAATAACATCAAAACAGATATTTGCTATATAAACTTATGTCAGCCTGTTCAACATAAAAACATTTGCTCTAAGTTTGAACTTTTGAAGTTCTACCGATTCAGCTACCCGATTAGAAAGATCATTCCACAACTTGGTCATAGCTGGAATAAAACTTCTAAAATACTGTGTAGTAGTAGTAGTAGTAGTAGTAGTAGTAGTAGTAGTAGTAGTAGTAGTAACAACAACAAAAAACAACAGCAATAATAATAATAATAATAATAATAATAATAATAATAATGATAATAATAATATACAGTATATACCTGAGTGTGTGTACCTTCTAACTAACACGCCCCTCTGTAAATAGGCAGTATTTATTGGGGTAGAGAAAAACACATGAGGCAGTGCACTGCGCTCCCCCCCCCCCACAATAAAAAACCCTCTGTAAGAACCTGAGAGCTAAACGCATTTAGTGTCACTCTGTAAGAGAAAATGTGCATAGTAAAAAAAGAAATATATATATATATATATATATATACATATATACATATATATATATATATATATATATATAAATATTCCTCATCATCTCCTAAGCCTATTGAAGCCCTTAAAAGAGCCTGGGTTAATTTTCGCCAGCCGTCTCTATCTTGAGCTTTTAAATCAACACTTCTCCATTCCCTTTTTCCAACTTCACACTTCATAGTCGTCAGCCATGTAGTCTTGAGTTTTCCAACTATTTTAGTGCCTTGTGGAGCCCAGTTAAACGTTTGGTGAACTTATCTCTCTCGGGGAGTGTGAAGAGCATGCCCAAACCATCTCCATCTACCCCTACTCATAGACAATCAAAATGTACTGCAAATAAATTTACGGTTCTCGAATTCATTTCTGAAAGTAGTCTGTACTAGACTAACGAACTTGCAAATCTCACTTTTCTTTTGAATGGGGTCTGAGCTGGGAACTAATTAAAGGGGTCTATTCATTTCATAGAAATTAAAGAGTACTGTGAACATCCGGAGTGAATTCGTTGGAGGTTGACGTTGTTGGTTAGCAATGATCCAAAGGATAATCTTTGTTTTTATTATCTTAATCCAGTTTTAGAATCACCGGGTGCTTACTACCTGACTAACAGAGGGGAAAACCTCCAGTTTCCTAAACTCTAGAATTGTTTATTATCAACTGTAAATGATAACATAAAAAGCATACATAAATAAACATACCCATATGTATATAATATATATATATATATTATATATATATATATCCATATTATATATATATATATATATATATGTATGGTTATGTATATATATTTACATATATATTTACATATATATATATATATATAATATCATACATTAATATATATATATAATATGTATATATATATATATATATATATGGTTATGTATATACATACATAAATAAAACATATTCATACATATAAATTTATGCATAAAATACACACACACACACACACACACACACACATATATATATATATATATATGGTTATGTATATGCATACACAAGTAAGACATATTCATACATATAAATTTATACATAAAATATACATAAATACAAACATACATTCACATATATACATATATATTATATATGTGAATACATACATACATTATATATATATATATATATACATATATATATATATATATATATGTGTGTGTGTGTGTGTGTGTGTGTGTATGTGGATTAATATCACCTTGCTTTTTCAACTAGGGTTATAGCTTAGCCTGTAATAGAATATATATATATATATATATATAGACAAGACTTCCAATGATTTCATTAAATGCTTGAAGGTATCGAAAAGCGAAAAACTAACTTATCTATCGGTACCTTCACGAAAACAATCACCTCAAACTTGTGGGAAAAAAAATGTTCCGAGTTGTATACACTATAAGAAAACTTTAATGACTGCAATATTATCATTAAAGAGATGGGATTGACCTGACCAATGAGTCCAACTTGTCTCTCCGCCGTGGCTGAATACAATTGTTGTAGCTTTTAACACGTCCATGGGAAAATGGATCCCGTTGCCACTGCCAAGTCAAGAAACACATTGACCGCCCTTCACCTTTGATCGGATTACAATGCCTTGCCAGAAGCCCAGCGAAAAGATTATATATATACATATATATATATATATATATATATCGGATTACAATGCCTTGCCAGAAGCCCAACGAAAAGATTATATATATATATATATATATATACATATATATACACATATATATATATATGTATATATATATATATATATATATAGTATATACATGTGTGTGTGTAAAGATGAAGCTATCAATCTTGGAACACGGACATTCACTAACACTACATCCTGCTTTTCCAACTAGGGTTGTAGCATAGCAAGTAATAATAATAATAATAATAATAATAATAATAATAATAATAATAATAATAATAATAATAATAATAACCACTGCATACATCAATCCAAGGTCGCAGTTTATCAACATGCAGTTAACTATGTGACCAGGGAAATACCATGTACATAGTATAGTTTAAAATGATACCAAAACTAATCGATTTATTTTTCTTTGATTATTTTTATCTTTCCTGGCCCGGTTGTTCCTTATCCATGTGTTGTGGGTGATAGAAATTTCAATAAATACAATTGTGCTAAACTGAGATGTGAGTCATGGATCTCACATGCAATTCCAATTAGATAACATACATATACTATTGTACGCGACCCGTCAAAAATGGCAGCTTAAATATTTAGATAGATATGCATACAAACGCACCTCTCTCACCAGTGTATGACTACTCTCTATCCCCCAACACGAGGGATAGTGAGAGCTGAGCGTGACCGAATATATATATATATATATATATATGGCTGAACACATTCTCTTTATTACATAGAGAAGATTTTTATATTTTCTGATAAATATGACCATAAATACCACCTCCTTTTTCTTAATGTAAAAAGGCTAAATCTGAATCATATTTTGAAATAGCTAATAAGCAAAAACAGATGTTTTTTTCTGATTTATCTTAATAATTAAACCTAAAAATTATGGTTTTCCATCCAAACAAAAGAGCCAACATTAAATTTTATAGCTACTGTCCCCCACCCAAAAAGAAGCAAATTATTGATGATTATGGGCCACAATATATAGTTAAAAATTTACTAATAGGCGGAGCCTCTATTTCAGTCGCAAACAACATAAAACCTGTACACGTGTCTCTTTACAGTGGGATACGAAACGAAAATTCAGGCATTTTTACCACCGCCAACGAAGTTGGGAGGAGGTAATGTTTTCGCCCCTGTTTGTTTGTTTGTTGGCGTGTGAACAACTTCCTGGATACAATTTTGCTCAAAGAGTACTGAAACTTTCAGGGATTAATTGTTATTTTGGAAGGTGAAGGTCAAGGTTCGAACAAAAAATCGACTGAATTAACCCTAAGGCAAGCTGGTTATTATTATTATTATTATTATTATTATTATTATTATTATTATTATTATTAGCCAAGATACAACCCTGGTTGGAAAAGGGGTCCAACAAGGAAAAGTAGCCCAGTGAGGAAAGGAAATAAGAAAATAAACACACTACATGAGAAATTATGAACAATTAAAATGAAATATCAACATTAAAATATCTTTTATATATAAACTATTAAAAAACTTATGTCAGCCAGTTCAACATAAAAATATTTTCATCAAGTTTGAACTTTTGAAGTTCAGGAAATAAGCTGCCGTGGTGGAGATCTGATTCTCAAGAGTGCTTTTCTAGTTAAATAGTATTTTCACACATTTGAGTAAAGTCACAAAGACGACAGGAATGACACCTCAAGTTCATATAAGTATTTTCATCATTAAATGAAAGATTCTGGAGTCCATTGTAATACCTAAGGGAATCAACCAGAAACTATTCGATGGAAACTGACATTCAAATACTACAGACGAAATTTTCCAGAGAACAATGCTAAAACTAGAGGAGCGCTTAGTAGAGAGCATACCCACGCCAAGTCAAGAAGTCTTATTTTGCTCTTAACTCCACTGTCTACGTGTACTTTGATTTATTTACTTCTAAATCTAAGTGATTTGCCCTTGGGTCAAGCCTCACATGTCCACCAAGTTTTTTTGAGATTGGTTCAGTAGCTTTTGCGTAATGTTGTTTACAGGCAAAGATAAACAAACAAAATATTTGCAATTCACTTAACGTTGCGATATCAAAAAAAAAAAAAAAAAAAAAAAAAAAAAAATAAAAAGAATACTGCAGCGTACTTATACAGCCCTTTGATATACTTTATCCATTAAATGTTACAGAATCACCCTTGTGACACACCCAACATGATAACCGAGTTTGGTCAAAATCGGTGCATTAGTTTTTGTGTAAAGATGCTCACAAACAAATAAACAGACGACAGAGGTGAATACATACCCATCGCATTGGCGAAGGCAACTATGAAATATGATGCAAATGTTTTTATGCTGAACGAGATGACATAAATCTCTTTATAATCTATATATGACATATCAGTTTTGATATGGTTACTGTTTTTAAAGGAAAGTATTGCGAATATATTTTTCGTACTCCTTTCCTCATGATATTTTAAAATTTAATTCCTTAAGAAATGTAAGTGTTGAATAAATATGAACTGATCGCATTAATTTTTCTAAAAAATGGTATTATATAATACAGTATATTTTGCAATCACTTTCCTTAAACGTCTTTTAAAACATTTCAGCTATAACGTATTAATAAATATTTACTAAATATTTACACATATTTCAAGTAATATATATATATATATATATATATATACATATATATATACACATATATGTGTGTGTGTGTGTGTGCGAGCGTGTAATGATGAAGGGAACTATTCAGGGTTATAACCCATACACTTTTTCGATTACACAAGATTTCAAGTGTGAATATATTACTTTATAACACACACACACACACACACACACACACATATATATATATATATGTATATACATTAAACTGCCAAGATGTTACTGGCCTGAAATGAAGTGACTCCCAGACTACTTACAAGATTAGTTTGTAGAATGTGGCATGAAGAGGCCAAACCTGATGAATGAGAGTTGGCAAAAAAATAAATAAATAAATGCATAAATAAATAAAATAAAAAAATAAAAAAATAAAAAAGAGAGAGACTTGACTGATTGCAATATTTACTGAGCCATAACACTTACGTCAGTTGTTATGAAAATATATAGTATGCTTATTCTAGAGACTGGTGAGAAAGATTGATGAAAAGATGGGCGATGAAAAAGCAGGATTTAGAAAAGGTAAAAGTTCCACTGACCAAATTTTCATTTTGAGACATGTTGTACAGCAATGCGTAGAATATAGAAATCCCCTTTTGATGGCATTTGTGAACTATGAAAAAGCCTTTGACAGTGCGCACCGGACAATTTTATGTTGATAGTGTGCACCGGACAATTTTATGTAAATTTGATTAAGTCTGTCCATGAGCATAGAAAGTGCAAAGTTGATGTTAATGGAGTCTTGTCAAGTGAATTTCCAGTGAACAGCGGAGTACTCCACGGGAATGTGTTGTCTCCTATGTTGTTTATCCTCCTCATGGAGTTTGTAATGCGTAGAACAGTCAGAGACGGTGGGGAAAGATTGGACTGGATTGGTGATAGGAATTTAGCAGACCTAGAGAATGGTGATGATGATGTCCTTGTTAGCAGAACACTACACGATTTCCAAAGCCTGCTTACCAGAATGCATGAAATATCACACGAGGTTGGGCTGAAGTTCAAAAAAAAAAGAGACAGAGATGATGAGAATGGACTAAGTAATGGAAGATGAAATACCATTGGAAGGAGAAAGGATTAATGAGGTAGAATCCTTTAGGTATTTAGGAACTATGATCTCCAATACAGGGTCTTTAGAATTAGAGTTTAGTGAAAGATTGAAAAGAGCAAATCAGACATTGGCTAGGTTAAGTAAAATTTGGAAATCAAATCCCCTGAAATTACCTATAAAAATCAGACTATATATTAGTTTAGTGAGATCGGTGTTACTGTATGTACACGAGTCATGGTATGACTATGAAACTATCTCCAATGGATTTAGTAGATTTGAGAACAAAGCACTCAGAAGGATATTGGGAGTTAAATGGCAGGATAGGATTAGAAGTGAAACTATAAGAGAGATTACTCGAGTGGCATGGATAAGTATTGAATTAAAAGCTCAAGATAGAGACGACTGGCGAAATCTAACCGAGGCACTTTGCGTCAATACGCGTAGGAGGAGATGAAGATATATATATATATATATATATATATGTGTGTGTGTGTGTGTGTGTGTGTGTGTGTTTACGTATGTGTGTAAAGATGAAGCTATCTATCTTGGAAATCGAACATTCACTAATACTACTCAGAAACCCTAATTTCCTCTATTTTTCTGTTATGAATAACCGCACAATTATTTCTATAAAGTACAAGGTAAATGAACAACAAATTAGGAGGTAAAATTCAGGACCAAATCATAAAGCAAAGAAGACAGACAGGGAAATTGAATACACGTGATATTCTTGGGTAGTGCCATAGCTTCTGTACCATGGTCTTCCACTGTCTTGCTTGAGAGTACACTCTTATTTCTCTTCCTCTTATTTTGTTTTTATAGTTTATATATGAAATATTTATTTTAATGTTGCTACTGTTCTTACAATATTTTATTTCAATCGTTAAACACTTCTCTTATTTACTTGTTTCCTTTCCTGTTTGGGGTATTTTCCTTGTTGGAGCCTCTGGGCTTATAGCATCCTGCTTTTCAAACTAGGACTGTAGCTTAGCAAATAATAATAATGATAATAATAATAATAATAATAATAATAATAATAATAATAATAATAATAATAATAATAATAATAATAATAATAATAATAATAATAATAAGATAACTGTTGCAATTATAGCATTGATGGCAAGCAAGAGAAACATGAAGTGCTTCTTACGATGGGCCACGCAAAACATACAGTAAATTCTTCGAAAAGTCAAGAACATCAGCATGAATAGCACTGATGGAAGATTGACATACTGTAATCTAAAACCATCGAAAGATTCTCGAGGGATGGAATTAAGTGGTATTGAGAAATAATTCTAATTAATATGAATCAATAATATTGTAAAAGCCCCGATTCTCTTTTCGTATTTTATGTATTATCAGTACAATTCGTTTTACATTCTTAATGGTGCCCTGAGTTTCAAACAATTTCTAACAACAACAGTAATAACAACAACAACAACAACAACAACAATAATAATAATAATAATAATAATAATAATAATAATAATAATAATAATAATTATTATTATTATTATTATTATTATTATTATTATTATTATAATACACTAAGCAAAGATATAAATAATTAACATAATGACTAAAAACTAAGGTAAACGAAGAACAACAGCAATAATAATAATAATAATAATAATAATAATAATAATAATAATAATAATAAACTAAGCATAGGTATAAATAATTAACATATTATCTAAGAACTAATGTAGATGAAGGACAACTATCTAATGATCAAGACGAAAAATTTACATTTAAAATGTTATAATCAATTAACATATTCTAAATATAATCTAGGGTCACAGTGATAATGATCATCGAAGAGACATCTACTGGTAAAAAAAATATACGGATATGGAGGAAAAAATCGCCAGCAATATTCCCATACAGCATTTTAAAAACAGAAAACACAACTCATTAAAATTCAGAAGTATTTAGGGTACTTTTATAAAAGAAGAATTTTACTTCACGGCTAACGCTTGTATGAGAGAGAGAGAGAGAGAGAGAGAGAGAGAGAGAGAGAGAGAGAGAGAGAGCCTCTCCCTTCAGTAGTTTCATCTCACGGACAATAACCGTTGCAGAGTCACTCTTTCAAGGGCTATTAAACCTCGTCTAATTGAAGCGTAATGTTGAATATTGGCTTTAATTCGCTACTCATTTGCCTACGCTAAAATTAGGTCGGATATGTAAGACTAGAAGGCTATTTCGCATTCTGCCACCGAGGTATCTAGCTAATTCACGTATTCTGTCTGCCCTAGTTGTCAGAGAGAGAGAGAGAGAGAGAGAGAGAGAGAGAGAGAGAGATTTACGCAAATTCAAACAAGGCCGATTTTGTGTGTGTAAGAGAGAGAGAGAGAGAGAGAGAGAGAGAGAGAGAGAGAGGTTTACGCAAATTCAAACAATGCCGATTTAGTGTGTGTGAGAGAGAGAGAGAGAGAGAGAGAGAGAGAGAGAGAGAGAGATTTACGTTATTCAAAAAATGTCGATTTTCGAAGCAAAAATCTCATGACAGATTTAATACGGAATTGAATAACACTGACAGATTTATACAACTCAGACTTCTTACAAAGATAAGGAGACGATAACATCATAAGGACGATTTTCCATAACATCATAAAACTGACGTATCATCATCCAGTAAGTAGGAAAAAAACTAACTGGTGATCACAGTGTCAACGCGTTCGCCTAACATTCGAATGGCAGCAGATTGATCCCAGCCCGGTGCCGTGAGTTTAATACGTGTATTGGGGAGGTCACTGCTGTGCTTGGGCACCACAGTTGGGTACTGAGCTTGCCCGGCTGACGTTCTGGCGAGTATCTATTCTGATGAAACTAGAAATGAAATCATACACCAAAGCAACTATTGTGAAATTAAAGTAGTTTAAGCATTAGGAATTAAAGCAATAAACATAATGTCTAGTGTTGTTTGTCTCTTATCTTATACTTCGTATTTCGTTAAAGAATGAAAAAAAAAAACTATTCTCACTAGAGTTTCGTTGTTACTGATCTTAAAATATTCTATATTAATAATTCTTACTTAGGTAGTTTATGTATTTTTCCCTTCCTCACTGGGCTACTTTTCCCCATCACAATTTCACCTTGAACTAACTGTGTTCGTTTGCTTTTCATAATCTTATAATCATGTTACGAAACCACCTATCTCGTTAAAATTCTATCTATAACTCTGCCTATATTCTTTACTTAACTACTGTACATGTCAGGAGTATATGAAAACACAAGAAAAAAACTCCATTTAAATGAAATTTTATGATGGCAACAACAGAATTCATTGTTTTAATCGATTTATGATCAACATCAAACAGATTAAGATCAAACAAGTATTATTTTCACAATAAATAATATCCAGTTTAATAGCCACATTTTTGGTACCTAAGGAAAGAACTACATAGGTCTTCGTCATCCTATAATTGCATCAATCTGAGCATATATTCACAACCTAATAAATGATTTTATGTCACATCTTAAAGGTTTAAAGGTCACTCATGAATGGCAGAAGCCACGGACAGTGACAAAGACTTAGCAGGACAATAAACTAGTCTAACTATATATACATATCAGTACCCAAGCCACCTCTACACCCAAGCCGGGACCAGGAACGGTCAAGCAATGGCTGCTGATACAGCAGATAGACCTATAGGCTCGCCCCAATACCCACCCCCACCCCATCCTTACGTCACAAAGATGGTGAGGCTGCAGATACTACAAGAAACTGGCAAGCTTGATCGTATCTCGAACCCTAGTACAGCAGATTGCGAAGAAGGGATATTTTCAATAGGCTGAATTGGATAATATCGACACGTTGAAAACATATCATCTTCATCTACACTTATTGACGCAGAGGCTCGGTTAGATTACCCCTATCGTTTCTATCTTGAGTTTTTAAATCAATACTTCTCCATTCACCATATCCTACTTCACAATTCATAGTCCACAGCCATATAGGCAATAGGTTAGCCAGAGCAACCGCCACCCGTTGAGATACTACCACTAGAGAGTTATGCGGTCTTTTGACTGGCCAGACAGTACTACATTGGATCCTTCTCTCTGGTTACGGTTCATTTTCCCCTTGCCTACACACACACACACCTAATAGTCTGGCCTATTCTCTCCATTTTCTCCTCTGTCCTCATTCACCTGCCAACACTAACATTACCAAACAATTATTCTTCACCCAATGGGTTACTGCACTATAATAGTTCAGTGGCCACTTTCCTCTTGGTAAGGGTAGAAGAGACTCTAGCTCTAGTAAGCAGCTTTTCTAGGAGGACACTCCATAGCCTCTGTACCATGGTCTTCCACAGACTTGAGTTAGAGTTCTCTTGCTTGAGGGTGCACTATTCTATCTGATATCACTTTCTCTAGTTTTGGTAAAGTTTTAATAGTCTATATAAGAGATATCTATTTTAATGTTATTACTCTTCTTAAAATATTTCAACTTTCCTTGTTTCCTTTCCTCACTGGTCTATTTTCCCTGTTGGAGACCTGGGCTTATAGCATCCTGCTTTTCCAACTAGAGTTGTAACTTAGCAAGTAATAATAATAATAATAATAATAATAATAATAATAATAATAATGTAGGCCTGGGTCTTCCAACTCTTCTAGTGCCTTGTGGAGCCCAGTTAAAAGTCTGGTGAACTAATCTCTTCTGGGGAGTGGGTTTATATATATGTGTGTGTGTATGTGTTTATATGGGAAAATGGGAAATTGGGAAATAAATTGAACAAATTACTAAATCTACATTCAAAGATAAACTCGTTAGACTAAATGAGGTTCGAGGTTTAAATAGATTACGAAGATTTAACACAATCTAAGTTCAAAATAAAATTAGAAAAAATATGGAAAAAGGGCACGCACGCGCACATACACGCACGCACACACACACACACACACACATATATATATATATATATATACAGTACACACATACTTTTATATAAATATATATAGATACACACACACACACACACATATATATATATATATATATAAACGCCCGATATATATGTAGAGATTACTTGCCTTTTAAACACCACCAAAGAGCCAGTTAAAACACAATATAGAACCTATGAGCAAAAAAAATCTCAACAAATGGAACGCCATTAACAATATCAATACAGAAACGGACACATGCTGACGTTTGTCATATTTGTCTGTATGTTTATCTAACAACATAATTATGCTACGAGATTTGTGTTACAAATTAAGCATAAATTTCCCTTTGTGATGTTGCAGATGAGTTACTGGTAATGAATATTATAACGCCGACGTGTTCTATTTTTTCCTTGACTTTCAAATTGCACTAAATCAGTTTGGAAAGAGAAATGCATTGATTAGATTCACAGCTTAATCAGAGAGAGAGAGAGAGAGAGAGAGAGAGAGAGAGAGAGAGAGAGAGAGAGAGAGAGAGAGAGAGAGAGAGTAACCACACAAATGTACAAACATTATTCAACAGGAGATCCACAGCTTAATCAGAGAGAGAGAGAGAGAGAGAGAGAGAGAGAGAGAGAGAGAGAGAGGAGAGAGAGAGAGAGAGAGAGTAACCGCACAAATGTACAAACATTATTCAACAGGAGATCCACAGCTTAATCAGAGAGAGAGAGAGAGAGAGAGAGAGAGAGAGAGAGAGAGAGAGAGAGAGAGAGAGAGAGAGAGTAAACACACAAATATACAAACATTATTTAAAAGGATAAACTACGGTTTTGTATCAAGTATCAACGTTACCTGGTTGTTTCATACATCAGAAATACATCCCCTACATTACATTACAAAGTCGTTTACAGACAAAGAATAGTGAACTCCCACGATGAGATCAATCCCCTACATAATGACAAATGTAACTTTTTCTGACGTTACCAGCAATTACTCTATTCACATGAGTTGACAAGAAAACAAATCTACCACTCAGTTTAAGGTTTAAAGGTCGTTCATGAATGGCAGAGGCAAGGGACAGCGATATTGTCCTAGCAAGCAAGACAATGCCCTAGAGACGGACCATTTATTCATATGATAAGCCCTCAAGCTCCTCTCAACCCAAGCTAGGACCATGGAAGATCAGGTAATGGCTGCTGATGACTCAGAAAGTAGATCTATCAATAGCCTCTCCCAAACCCAAAATCCTTAGCTCACAAGGATGGTGAGGTTGCAGACACTACTAGGAACTATCGGTGCTAGGACAATTCGGTCCTGGACAATTCGGTCCCGGACAATTCGGTCCTGACAGTTCGGTCCCGGACAATTCGGTACTAAGACAATTCGGTACCAGGACAATTCGGAACCAGGCTTGTCATTTTTTAAAATCAGGAAAACATGATATTATTATATTACATATTATGAACTATTTATATTTAACATCACCTCAATACCTAACTACTTAGTTTGGTTATTCACTAGTTGTTCACAAATAACATAAACAATCCACCAAACTATTTTATTACTAAAAGATTACTTTAGTTATTCCCTTAGTTTAAAAAAAAATATATAAAGAAAACGACTTTATTAGTTTCTTTATTCCAGACTTTTTAGTCTAGTTTCACCCCATCATTCATACAATGGAGTCTTGCAACTGCATACAGTCGGAAAAAGGAAAAAGGAAATTAGTTGAAAAGGAAAACTACGTGTACCAATAACATAAAGAAAATGCTGATGGTACGAAGATATATTGGCGTTGTGAAAGGCGGACTTGCAAAGCATGGCTTCACTCACATGTTAATTTTCATGCGCTCAAATATATTGGAAAACAAATTCATAGCACAACTGCAGCTGAAGTGAGTGCAAAAGTTGCTACTGCAAATAGCAAGGAGGGACAATCACAAGTCAAACATCTTCTCGTTCATTTCTAACAGAAGAACTAGGAAATTGAAATGACTGCGCACTTACTGATATAACGAAACTATCTCATATTAGTCGAAATATGAGACGATGGAGAAATATAATCAAGCAGAAAGAATGCAGTTCCTTAATGCAATCGCTCATAATATTAAAGTTTGAATTTTTTATATACTTTTAACGACAAGAAATGTATAGTTTTTACTATTTTATTTTTATATACATACTTTTAACATAAGCAATGTATGGTTTTTACTGTTTCATTTTTTATATAATAAAGAAACAAAAAATGTAATTTTCTTTTTAATTTATCGCACAAACAAGGATAAATCAATTGGACTTTTTTTATATCTATACTAACAAAAGCAAAGTAATGCTTAGAACTGATAGGAATTTTAGAAACGATAAAAATTGGAAAAATACTGTTTTTCCATATTATAAGAATTAATTGGTACCGAATTGTCCTGGTACCGAATTGTCCTAGTACCGAATTGTCCTAGTACCGAATTGTCCGGACACCGAACTATCGAGCTTGAGGGGGTCTCGAACCCTCACCCAGAAGAACACGAGGCAGGGACACAATAGGCGATCACAACCCTAAAGTGAAATTAAAGTGAAAGGGAAGGTGGTTCAGAAGAACAGGCAAGGCAATGACCTGGTTTTGATTATTGCTGCATTTTAAGGTATAATAGAATATAAAACCTTTACAAATCAAGTGCATATGCTTTAAATATATGAGAAATAGAACAGTGCATGGCTGTACATGCTGTAAGGTCAATGTCCGATTCGAACGCCGAGATAGGTGATAGTTGGTAGCGCATGATTCATCATTATTATCATCATCTCGACTAGATTTCGCCAGTCATCTCTATCTAGAACTTGGAATTCAATACTTCCCCATTCATCATCTCCTAATTCGCCCTTCATTGTCCTCAGTCATGTAGGCTTAGGACTTCCAATTCTTCTAGGGCCTAGTGGAGCCCAGGTGAACGTTTGATGAACTAATCTCTCTGGGGGAGTGCAAAGAGCATGCCCAAACCATCTCCATCTACCCCTCACCATAATCTCATCCACATATAGCACTCGAGTAATCTCTCTTATAAGCGCATGACTACCCTGAGTAAAAGTGAATTGTGTGTTGTTGAAAAGAATTCTCAGAAAAGGATTTGACAGACGGAAATGTTTTAAAGAAATATGCTCAATAATGCAATTGGACTATACAAACAAGTGTGTATACGTCTATCTATCTATCTATCTATCTATATATATATATATATATATACACACACACACACACACACACACACACATATATATATATATATATATATATATATATATATATACTATATATATATATATATATATATATATATATGTGAATGTAGCCTATACACTTAAACTCTTTGGCAGTTGCCTAAACAAACCTTTTTCTTCAAGTTATGGCTTATACATTCTTTGACTTTCCTATAGGTAATTCTACTTTGGATGTTACTCGCAAGTCATACTTAAAATTTCCTCAGTTATCCTACTTACACCGAGATTTACTACCTTGAAGATGTAGTATGAATAAAGTGATCTCAAGATATCAACTGGTTTGTTTTTTACCTCCTTGCATACCACCATATAATCTTGAGTTCTTTGACATCCATTGTTCGCAAAGTTGAATAATCATCGAAAGTTTAAGATTATTTTTGTCTTATAAACACTTAGCTATTTAGCCCATTCCACCTATTTCAAGTCGGTACTTGTGTACTTGTGACATAAAGAAAGACGGATTTAACTTCCTTCTTTAATACATTCCATGCTTGTATTTCTGATAACTTAACCATTAATGCAAACAAGATTAGCAACACAGCAGGAGAACTCTGTAAAGAATTTACTATCATTATCATTATCTACTTTTGTTTTCTCTTTTTCCTCTATCATTTTTCTTGTGGATCTGGTGTTGTTGCAAACCACTTCTTTATACTTATTTACTATCTTTATCACTATCTACTTTTGTTTTCTCATTTTCCACTTATTTTTTTTTTCTGTTAGGTGGGGTGACTGGTAAAAAATAAAGCGTACACCGTATGTAAAATAAAAATCCATACGAGAAACTTGTGAAAAAAAAATATATACTCTTAAAATATGCTTAATACTCTTGTTTTCTCCATTTTTTTTCTACTTTATGTTAGCTCATTAGATCGCGCGTAATAATTTCTCGAAAATAATCTTTTGGACAAAGCTCGACATTCTCTGTAATCTTAGCTTTATGATATTCGCTATCAATCATAAACTACAAAAATAAATGTAATTTTCTATAGATTAAAACTTGAGGTACTTCTCTTGAAGTTTATTTGTTTCCTTATTTCCTTTCCTTACTGGGTTATTTTCCGTGTTGAAGCACTTGTGCTTATAGCATTTTAATTTTCTAACTAATGTAGCCTAGCAAGTAAAAATGATGATAAAAACAATAATAATAACAACTAAGACAGATTCTTAATCTCTGATATCCATAGTTCTCGGGTAGAAAATAGCAACCGTAGTTAATATGAAACATATAACATACTTTATATAGATTATTCTCATATCTCTGTATGTATTCGTGTGTATGTGTACGTGTTCGTATGTGTATAAAATACTTGGACAGTTTCTAATCATGATTATGTATTATATCTTAATGTGAAGACTATCTGATATACAGTATTGAAAGTGAGCTTAGCCATTAGCTCTATGACATATACTCGAGTAAGACAACGCCCTAGTGACTGAACATGTATACATATAATCAGCGCCCCAGCACCCTCTCCACCCAAGCTAGGAACAAGGAGGGCCAGGCAATGGCTGCTGATGACTCAGCATACAGACCTATAGGCTCCCCAAAACCACGGCCCCCATCCTTTGGGGTAAGGTTGCAGCGACCAAAGAAACTAAAGAGTTTGAGCGGGACTTGAACCCCAGTCTCGTGATCACCAGTCAGGGACATTACCACATCGCCCAGCACAACTCCAAGACATAAGACAGCTAAATGAAAAAATCAAATAGTTGAAATCACTTGAATAGTTGGCAAATCTTTAAAATCCATTTGCTCTGACAAGGAGGTGTGGTTCTGGTCAAAGAGGACCTGGCATTTGGCAAGTACATCTGTTGCAGTAGCACAGATTTATATCGTCTCTTTCTACAGTAACTCAGCAAGTTACTTAGGTTACAGACGGGCTAATTTCAATCCGATTTCAGCTATGGACTTTAAACAAAGAATTTGGTAACATCAAGAGCTTTCGGTTAAATTAACACCAATTTGTGACAATAGCTATTTTTTTCCTTTTTAAACTTCTTGGCCTATTAATTTATTTAATATTATCATCACCATCATCTACGCCGTTTGACGCAAAGGGCCTCGGTTAGATTTCATCAGTCGTCTCTATCTTGAGGTTTTAAATCAATACTTCTCCACTCATCATCTCCTACTTCATGCTTCATAGTCCTCAGTCATGTAGGCCTGGGTCTTCCAACTCTTCTAGAGCCTTGTGGAAACCAGTTGAACGTTTGGCGAACTTATCCACGTATGGTATTTGAGTAATCTCTCTTATAGTTTCGCTCCTAATCCTCTTCTGCCATTTAATTCCCGATATTCTTCTGAACATTTAATATACTTTACGTATTTAAAAAAAAAAAAAAAAAAAAAACCTATTTCATGGTACGTTTTTTAGTTGCAATACCCCGGTCACCAGTAATAATATGCTCCTATTTTAATGTGATTCATATTTCTATACAGTGGCTACAGCAAGAATTTCACCATTAGCAAAGCAAGAATTCGGAGATATATAATTTTAGTATGTTCTACTAAGGGTTTTTAAGTCACTCATGAGAAGAATAACCAAGAGAGGGATCAGTATTCAGTTACAAAATATTCTAACATCCAAATACATAAGGATACTCAGCTCTCAGTGTCCCTCTCCAAACAAGCTAGGACCAGGAAGAACCAGGCAATGGCTTCGGGCGCCTCAGCAGGCACAGTAAGTTCGTGATTTATCCCACTCGAAATCTATCGAGCTGACACCAGAGCTTGTTGCTGTGGTGGGCGATGTGGTTAGGCCCCTGACTGGTGAATGCCAGACTGGGAATCGAGTCCCGCTCAAACTCGTTAGTTCCTTTGGTCGCTGCAACCTCGCCATCCTTGTGAGCTGCGGATGGCGGGTTTGGGGGAGCCTATAGGTCTATCAGATGAATCCTAAGCAGCCATTGCTTGGCCCTCCTTGGTCCTAACTTGGAAGCTGATCATATGTATATAAGGTCAGTGTCTAGGTCCTGCTAGATGGGCAAAGGCAGTCCCTTGCCTCTGCCATTCATGCGCGGCTCTTACAATTCTGCAGCCCATAAGATCGAAGCTTAATATGCTGCCGATCCCATAAGACAGCACAATCCCAAAATATAAAAATGTTTTCTTTTATCCGCCTTCAAATTAAACATAAAGCTTTACTATGCAAGGAAACTGATGCGCTGCAATAATTTAGTTTCTTATAATAACTTAACACTTCAATCCTTAGTCTTCATTATCCACCTAAAAAATCCTACATTTGTCACACCCTTTTCAAGATACTCGCGAATTCTATTTAAAGTTTCCGTCAGTCCAGTCCACCCACACCCGACCGGGAAAAAAATAAAGCCATAATAAAAAAAAATAATAATTATAAACAAAATTGTCTTGGGTTAGAGTTCTAGTTCTCTTGCTTGAGGGTACACTCGGGCACACTATCCTATTTTATTTCTCTTCAACTTGTTTTGTTAAAGTTTTTATAGTTTATATGGGAAATATTTATTTTAATATTGTTACTATTACTAAAATATTTAACATTTCCCTGTTTCCTTTCCTCACTAAGTTATTTTCCCTGTTGGAGAACCTAGGCTGGCATTCTGCTTTTCCAACTAGGGTTATGGCCTAGTAAGTAAGTAGTAATAATAATAATAATAATAATAATAATGAATACACTCATACTAAAGTACACATGCATGTATGTACACATACACAACTTTTTTAACAGCTTCGTGAGCGAGACCAAATCAATTCTGGATTTAATAATCCGAATCTGAATGGCTTTTTCTTTGCCATATTATTCCTTAAGTTTCCGATACCATAAAAAAATTGGTTTGAAATGTAATTCCTTTCAGAACTCCATTAAGAGCAATATCACCGATATAAATAACAGCAGCTACGTCTGAAGGGATATCAAGTTCAATGATATGACGTTGTTTATCTAAATATCCTGTCTGTTTCCGCCGGGGGGAAATATTAACTCTGTATATTCATCTTTCAACGCAATCATTTTCCTCAAATTTTCTGGGGCCCAACCCACGAATTAGGAGGTTTTTCCAATTCTATTACATTTATCCCACCCAGAGGTTCCTCAACATGTTGCTTTGTGTTTATATAATACAGGTATAAAAGTTTGCTTTTCGTATATGTGTTTACAGAGAGAGAGAGAGAGAGAGAGAGAGAGAGAGAGAGAGAGAGAGAGAGAGAGAGAGAGAGAGACAGAGAGAGAGAGAGAGAGAGTTACAAGGATTTAGATGGCTCAAAGACTTTTTAGTCCATCCGCGGAGACTTCATTTGCTCTTTGGTAGAGCGATTTAGTTTAAGCATTTAGAGAGTTCTTATGATCTTTTCTAATTTATTCTTGAATTTATTTACCGTGTTTACTGTTAACTACATCCGCTGGAAGTCTATTCCGAGAGAGAGATAGAGAGAGAGAGAGAGAGAGAGAGAGAGAGAGAGAGAGAGAGAGAGAGAGAGAGAGAGAGAGAGAGAGAGAGAGAGAGAGAGCAAATCAAATGTTGCTAGCAAAAAAAAGCAAAAAAAAAAAAAAAAAAAAGGAAGGGATTGTATTATAAACCATGTCTTTGTTTCCCAGGCAATCTCATCGTTCTACAAAAGGGTTCAGTCGGCTATTTTTTTCATTTATTTTTTATTCCTTCCTCGCTGGCTTATGGCCAGTTAGTGACGATTGTCTTTTGTTTTCATTTCCGACGGATGGCGTATGGCGGTGGTGCTGCTGCTTCTTCTCCCGATGCCGGCCGCTTCCTCCAAGGCATAAGGACGACAGCAAACATAATAATATGAAAGTCGGACGAAGGCAAACGAAGTGCATAGGATTAGAGCGCGTACCGCCTACGTCCACAGCACGCTTGCAATCGTGCGCGATCAAGAGCGACTCAACACACATGCTTGCGTCGGGAGCAAAGGTGAGCTTTAAGGCGTCCGCGCACAGAGATTATTTTGGATTTCGTAAAGGGGGTTAGGATTATGCCTCGGCACATCGCAGTTCCGATCATTCATATATGGTCGCTGGGCGAGGAGAACGTAAGGGCGTACATGGCCGCGTCGATCTGGCAAAAAGGATCCTTCTAGTTCGACTTTTAAGGGCAGTTTACCCCGTTGACCGAAGGGAATTTCGGTCCTATGACACCGGGTCTTGGTGCCCGCACGACATCACCTGTAATAACGCTATCAGTGAGGCTGGGCTTGGTACTTCTCTGCCTCAGTCAGGTCTCTTCGTATTTTCTATGCACTCCTTTCTTTAGAAACAATAACGCTGATAAAGTAGTATCTAACAATGCATGGGAATAGTACTGGATGAAATTAAGCATCGCAAAAGCCTAGCAACAACAACAAAAACAACAACAGCAACAAGAATAAAAAACATAATTCATCTGTATTTTACAAGTGTACCATATCATATTGACATGAAATTAGGCACCGCAAAAGCCTGACAATAACAACAACAACAACAATAATTAACATAATACATCTGTATTTACAAGTGTACCATATCATACTGACTATCACTTCCCTGGGGAATACACGATACGGAATTAAAACACTTTTAGCGGGCACGAAAAGTAGAGGAGATCAGATGGTAGACATATGTCACTGACTTACACAGCATGCGACGCAAATAAAGTACTGTACAAGATTTAAGAATTTTCCAATCTATTATAAAATATAAACTACATAAATCCATTTTGGTTACTTATTTTCGGATGTTTGTGGTCAGTCTTTGTCAATAAATTTTTGGAGTTTATCTAAATTTTGGTCATAATAAAATATTTATTAAATATTTGGACTGACTGACTGACTGCTGCTATTGCTGTTTTCTCTCTCTCTCTCTCTCTCTCCCTCTCCTCTCTCTCTCTCTCTCTCTCTCTCTCTCTCTCTCTCTCTCTCTCTCTCTTATTCTATAAATTTATAACAGTTAAGGTGATTCTTATGATAAGAAAGTGCTACTAATTTGTGAAAACTAAATGAAATTATTTATAGTTATCCATACCTTTGACTTTTACGAAATACAATGGGATCTCTCTCTCTCTCTCTCTCTCTCTCTCTCTCTCTCTCTCTCTCTCTCTCTCTCTCTCTCTCATTATATATATATATATATATATATATATATATATATATATATATATATATATATATATATATATATATATATATATATTATATATATATATACACACATCCATATACATATATCATTTCAACCCTTTATCAAACACCTAATACATAATTGCCTGGAAATAAAAAATAACTCCATCTTTTATATTTGAAAATAGTTATTTCCATTTCGACAAAAAAAACCGTCTATCTCCAGCAGCCAGAACCTCTTTCCCGATGTTCGGTTCATGCAAGATTATGAGCTATTGATAAAGGGATGTTCGCCCATAGCCTACGCTACGTGACAACGCCCAAAACGGCTTGGCCCTCCCAACAAGCCCACTCTTAAATTTCCCTGCCTCATTTGAGCCCCCGCCCGGAGACAGGCTCCGGGCAATCTGGAACGAACGAACGAACATTTCACATGTGGTCTTCAGCGTCTAACTCAACGGAACATTAATCCCAATGTATACATTATAGTATATTTACATGAAACTTTCCTCTTTTTTTTTTTACTTACTCTGTAATAATTGTAATTTTTACCATTTATCTAAATATTTTATGAATAAAAAAATATATAGACTCGTGAATACTTTTGTAATAGAAGTTTTAAATTCCATTTTATGTACATTAAACATAATTCGATTTTTCACATATTCAAGTAATTGACCAGAGTTCATTATGTGTAATCATCGAAAATTAAGACCAGAGGTAAAGTTACGCGGACTGAAAATTCTCTTCGCAATCAATATTTGTTCCTAAAGTAATGTTAAAAGTATTAAAATATTTGAAAAAAAAGAAAAGAAACTGATGAAAAATAAATTGCAATGGCTAATATTATCCTTTACTCAGTGCCTCACGAGGTACACTAAAGAGTAAGCCAGATTCCATAACGGAGCCATTGATAACAAATGATAACAGATAAGCGCAGTTTATCGTCGTGTATGAAATAGTAAATAATTAAATGAACTGAATAAAAAATTCATACGCGCGTCGCCCTGTTCAACCTGAGATTTTATCCAGCCGGAAAAGGAAAGATCACAATTCCTAGAAATAAAGAAATAGATCTATCGAAGTCCGTAGGGAAACTCAATCTGTTGACCTCAATACTCGAGAGAGAGAGAGAGAGAGAGAGAGAGAGAGAGAGAGAGAGAGAGAGAGAGAGTTTTAAAGTGTAGAACAATATAAAATGCAATTAAGTGTAAATCCGAGAGAGAGAGAGAGAGAGAGAGAGAGAGAGAGAGAGGAGAGAGAGAGAGAGAGAGAGAGAACGTGTGTGGTTTGAAGTACAGGATATAGTAAAAACTACAATTTAAGTGTAAATCAAAATTCAAAGAGAGAGAGAGAGAGAGAGAGAGGAGAGAGAGAGAGAGAGAGAGAGAGAGAGAGGTGGGGGGGTGAGTTATGAAGAACAGAATATAGTATAAAAAAATACAATTAAGAGCAAATCAAAATTCAGAGAGAGAGAGAGAGAGAGAGAGAGAGAGAGAGTGAGTTAAGAAGTGTAGAACAGTAAAAATTATATACACATACACATATACACGCACACACACACACACTCGCACACACACACATATATATATACAGTGGAACCTCTACATCCGAACGTATCTACATCCGAATTTTCCAACATCCAAAGTAAAATTCGAGCAAATTTTTGACTCTACACCCGAATTTTATTTCGACACACGAAGTAAGCAATTTTCGTCGTACGGTTGTATCCGAATTTTTCGACACGCGAAGTACAATTCGAACACGTTCCGACTCTACATCCGAATGTTTTTTTCGACACCCGAAGTAAACAATACTTGTACGCGTAGTCGGTGCTCATAGCGCCTGAAGTGTTTTTTTATTTCCGCCGATAGAAGGCAGCACATCGACCTCGGAGGGACTCTCAATTAGCGGGTCTTGGGTCAGTCCTCTGTTCTCGTCGGCTTCTTGCGGTTGTGCTCTGTGCGTTCTGCTATTAACTCTGTTTTAATCGTGATTTTTTACGTGCATCCTTTAACTGTAATTTACGTAAAGAATGGGTCCTAAAAGGCTTAGTTTTGCCAGTGGTAGTGGTAGTGGTGAGAAAAGGAAGAAGGAAATGCTTTCTTTAGAAATTAAGCAGGAAATTATTGAAAAACATGAGCGTGAGTGAACTTGCTAAACAGTATGGCCGTCATATGTCGACAATCTCGACAATCCTTAAACAGAAGGAAGCTATTAAAGCAGTGAAACCTTCTAAGGGGATCACCATAATTTCCAAATGCCGTAACCCCTATCATAGAAGAGATGGAACGACTTCTACTAGTGTGGATTAAGGATAGAGAGATCGTTGGCGGACACCATCACCGAGACCGTTATCTGCGAGAAGGCGCACGCCATCTTTACGGACTTGAAGGAGGAGAGCTCTGGGGGTGATGCTGGGGAGAGTTCAACGAAGCCTTCCTCAGATGATTTCAAGGCATCTCGTGGCTGGTTCAAGAAATTTAAGAAACGGTCCGGGATTCATTCAGTTGTTCGCCACGGAGAGGCTGCTAGTGCGGACACAAAGGCTGCAGCTGACTTTGTCAAGAACTTCGAAAAGATCGTGCAGGAAGAAGGCTACGTAGAGCAGCAGGTGTTTAATTGTGATGAAACCGGGCTGTTTTGGAAGAAGATGCCGAGTCGAACCTACATCACTGCCGAAGAGAAGAAATTGCCTGGGCATAAGCCAATGTAGGATCGGTTGACTCTTGCCCTATGTGCCAAAGCTAGCGGGGACTTTAAAGTCAAGCCCTTACTGGTTTACCATTCAAAGAACCCTAGGGCCTTTAAAGCACACAACGTCGATAAGGATCAGCTTCATGTTTTCTGGTGGGGGGGATCCAACTCGAAGGCCTGGGTCACTAGGCAATTCTTTGTGCAATGGGTTAACCAAGTTTTTGGCCCTTCTGTGAAGAAGTATCTTCATGAACAGAAATTGCCTTTAAATTGCCTGCTATGCCTTGACAATGCACCCTCTCAACCCCCCCCCCCCCGGACTTGAAGATGATATCTTCGATGAATTCAATTTCATAAAGGTGCTGTATCTTCCACCGAATACCACCTCTATCTTCCAGCCCATGGACCAGCAAGTCATCTCTAATTTTAAGAAGCTGTACACCAAGCACTTATTTAAGCAGTGCTTTAATGTCACGCAAAGCACCAACTTAACTTTGCGTGAATTTTGGAGGGGCCACTTCAACATCGTGCACTGCTTGAAGATCATAGATCAGGCTTGGGTGGGATTAACTCGACGGACCCTCAATTCTGCCTGGAAGAAGCTGTGGCCTGATGCAGTTTCTTCCCGAGATTTTGAAGGTTTGACCCCGAACCTGATCCCGTGGTCAGTGCAGCGGAAGCCATAGAGGAAATCGTCTCCCTTGGCAAGTCCATGGGTCTGGAGGTCAACGCAGATGACGTTACGGAACTCATCGCCGAACATCACGACGAACTTACCACGGATGAGCTCAAGGTACTCCATGCTATGTCGGAGCGCATGAGTGATGACGAGGAAGGGAGCGAGGAGGTAGAACATGTGTTAGGTTCGGCGCAAATAAAAGAGGTGTTAGGAAAATATCAAGATGTGGTCGACTTCATCGACAAATACCATCCAAAGAAATTGCAGGTTTGTCGTGTAGTTTCTCAATTCGTTGATGTTTGCCTAACTCACTTTCGAAACATTCTGAAAAGCCGTACCAAGCAATTATCTATTGATAATTTCTTTAAAAAAACTGCGAAGCAAACTCGTGATGAAGAGGATGTAAGTGATTCGAAGAAAACGGCAAAGAGTGAAGCGGAAGAAAGTGAAACAAAGAAAACGGAAAAGAGTAAAGGAAAAGAAATTCAGTCAATTTTAAATGTAGAGTGAAAGTGATTAAAACTACGTAATCATCATAAAGAAAAAAAAATGTAAAAAAAAATATAAAATATAAAAATAAAGAAAAAAATAAGCTATGTTAAAGTTCACTTAGGGTAAGTTAGAATAAGTTACGGTAGTGTATCGTAGTTAACCTCTCTACCTCCTCGCCGCCCAACCGTCCTCCTCTCTGCGTAGCAAGACTAACAACACCTGCGCTGGAGTTTCTAAGGTAAAGTGACGCTAAAAAACCCGTTTCTTATTTATCTTTTTTTTCTAATTCTTCTTATTTACATGTCTATTCTTCTTATTTACATGTCTATTATCTAATTTAGTGTTCATTATTCTCATGGGAAAATTATGTGTAGTAGTTTATTAAGAAGTTATCATAGGTTTTTTGGCTCAACCACGGATTAATCCTAGTTCAAAGTATTCTTATGGGAAAATTCGTTCGACATCCGAACATTTTCTACATCCGAAGTTGGTTCTGGAACGGATTAAATTCGTATGTAGAGGTACCACTGTGTATATATATATATATATATATATATATATATATACAGAGAGAAAGAGAGAGAGAGAGAGATATTCTATATAAAATGTGTTTTTCCTTTATATATAAACGTATCCACGTAAGATCCCTTTGCATACATACATATACGCACATAAATAATGCCTTAAAGAGACATTATGAATTCAAATGATTTATCCAAAGTGATATAAATGTTAGTCAAATATAGACGAACATTATTCATTTGGCTGGAGATTAATACATGTCCTAATTTACAACTATAGTATAAATTCATGTGTAAGGAGACACCCAGAGCTGATTAGTATTGAAGAAAACAAGTACCATTGGTTATGAAATATCTATTTGGAGTGTCAGTAATTCAAAAAACAAAAGTCAACATTATCTCTATTAACGAGAAAGAGATTTCCATCACATAACAATAGTTATAATCACAGAGTAGTATCATCATTTACATAAATAAATGAAGTTAAACGAAACTAGAGAACTTTATAAATGACACAAAGATGTATGCAGGTAGCACAGCTATCAATCATCTTCAAAAGTTCAAACTTACAGCAAATGTTTTATGTTGAACAGGCTGGCATAAGTCTTTTATAGTTTATATGTGAAAAATCTGTTTTGATGTTATTGTTTAAAAAAAATTATTTTGATTGTTCATTTATTTCTCATATTGTTCATTAATTAAATATAATTCCCTCACTGGGCTTTTTTTCCCTGTTGGAGCCCTTGGCTTATAGCCTCCAACTCTTCCAACTAGGGTTGTATCTAAGCTAGTTTTAATAATAATAATAATAATAATAATAATAATAATAATAATAATAATAATAATAACTAGAAGAAGAAGAAGAAGAAGAAGAAGAAGAACAACAACAACAACAACAACAACAACAACAACAACAAATGTATTGAAGTGGAAAATTAGTGACAAATAACCAAGAACATTTTTGCGATATTTCCGGAAATTGTCAAACGCAGAAGACATTTCAAAAGTTAACTTTAGCACCCGTGAATTCTCTAACAAGAAAGCTTCAAATAGTCGGTTCAAAGCAACATGACAATTATACAAGAGCCTCTCGATAAAGCAAGACAATTTAATTAGTAGTATACATGTATATTCTATATTAAGGTTCTGAACACTTATTTACTTTTACTGTACAGGTACATTTTACATTAGGCTTGGGAACAATCTATTGGCTGGTTTACTGTACAGATAGGTGTCCATCTTACAACGCTAACCAAAAAATAAAAAAAGCTCTTAACTATCTCTGCATTTCCCTTTTCCTCTCAAAACAACAATCTCTTCATTTCCCTCTCCCTCTCAAAAACAACTATCTCTTCATTTCCCTCTCCCTCTCAAAACAACTATCTCTTCATTTCCCTCTCCCTCTCAAAACAACTATCTCTTCATTTCCTTCTCCCTCTCAAAACAACTATCTCTTCATTTCCCTCTCCCTCTCAAAACGACAATCTCTTCATTTCCCTCTCCACCTCAAAACAACTATCTCTTCATTTCCCTCTCAAAATAACCATCTCTTCAATTCCCTCTCCCTCTCAAAACAACTATCTCTTCATTTCCCTCTCCCTCTCAAAACAAACCATCTATTCAATTCCCTCTCCCTCTTGAAACTACTATCTCTTCATTTCCCTCTCCCTCTCAAAACAACAATCTCTTCATTACCCTCTCCACCTCAAAACAACTATATCTTCATTTCCCTCTCAAAACAACTATCTTTTCAATTCCCTCTCCTCTCAAACAACTATCTCTTCATTTCCCTCTCCCTCTTGAAATAACTATCTCATCAATTCCCTCTCCCTCTTGAAACTACTATCTCTTCATTTTGCTCTCCCTCTCAAAACAACTATCTCTTCAATTCCCTCTCCCTCTCAAAACAACTATCTCTTTATTCCCCTCTCCCCTCTCAAACCAACTATCTCTACATTTCCCTCTCCACCTCAAAACAACAATCTCTTCATTTCCCTCTCCACCTCAAAACAATTCTCTCTTCAATACCCTCTCCTCTCAAAACAACTATCTCTTCATTTCCCTCTCCCTCTCAAAACAACTATATCTTCATTTCCTTTTCCCTCTAAAAACAATTCTCTCTTCAATTCCCTCTCCCTCTCAAAACAACTATCTTCATTTTGCTCTCCCTGCCAAAAGGTCTTGTAGTCAATAAGTGCATATGTGTCACAGTAAAGTGAGCTCGAAGTCTAATTACGTTTTTTTTTATTCAGTTATTTTCATCTTAAGACCTTTACGGTTAGGAGAGAGAGAGAGAGAGAGACGCTGGCTGATTGAACAGTAATGAACGAGCAGAAAAATGGAAATGAGAGAGAGTGAGCGGATGGTGATTAGGAAATGAATAGGAAGAGAGAGAGAGAGAGAGAGAGAGAGAGAGAGAGAACGCGGACGGTGATTAGGAAATGATTAAGTAGAAAAGAGAGAGAGAGAGAGAGAGAGAGAGAGAGAGACCAGAGAGAGAGAGAGAGAGAGAAAGAGAGAGACTGGTTGGACAGTAATGAACGAGCAGAAAAAAGGAAATGGGAGAGAGAACGCGGACGGTGGTTAGGAAGTAAATAAGTAGAAATAAGAGAGAGAGAGAGAGAGAGAGAGAGAGACTGGTTGATTGGGCACTAATGCCCATGCAGAAAAATGAGAGAGAGAGAGAGAGAGAGAGAGAGAGAGAGACTGGTTGATTCGACAGTAATGACCGTGCAGAAAAAATGAGAGAGAGAGAGAGAGAGAGAGAGAGAGAGAGAGAGACTGGTTGATTGGACAGTATGACCGTGCAGATAAATGGAAATGAGAGAGAGAGAGAGAGAGAGAGAGAGAGAGAGAGATTGCTTGATTGGACAGTAACGACCGTGCAGAAAAATGGAAATGAGAGAGAGAGAGAGAGAGAGAGAGAGAGAGAGAGACTGGTTGATTGGACAGTATGACCGTGCAGAAAAATGGAAATGAGAGAGAGAGAGAGAGAGAGATTGCTTGATTGGACAGTAAATGACCGTGCAGAAAAATGGAAATGAGAGAGAAAGAGAGAGAGAGAGAGAGAGAGAGAGAGAGAGAGAGAGACTGATTAGACAGTGATGACCGAGCAGAAAAAATGAGAGAGAAAACGCGGACGGTGATTAGGAAATGAATAAGGAGAGAGAGAGAGAGAGAGAGAGAGAGAGAGAGAGAGTGATTGGACAGCAATGAATGAGCAGAGAGAAGGAAATGAGAGAGAGAACACGGACGGTGATTAGGAAATGAATAAGGAGAGAGAGAGAGAGAGAGAGAGAGAGAGAGAGAGAGAGAGAGCCTTACCTTACCTTATTTTATGTTTGGGTTCCCCCAGGTCCCTTAGTGTGAGGCACCTCGTATATCCACCAAAGTTGCTAATGCATCTTCCGGGGTATTTTGCATCTTCCAGTCTTGGATGGTCTGGGATGCATCTAAGGTATTTATCGAGCTTATTCTTAAACACATCTACGCTCACTCCTGATACGTTTCTTAGATGAGCTTAGCAACGCATTAAATAGTCGCTGCATTATCGATGCTGGTGTGTAGTGGATTAATGTCCTGTGCGCCTTTCTTAGTTTACCTGGTATATTTTTTGGCACTATTAATCTACCTCGGCTTGCTGTTTCTGATATTTTTAGCTCCATGCTGTTTTCAGTAATTCCTTCTATTTGCTTCCATGCTTGTATTATCATGTAGCGTTCTCTTCTCCTTTCTAGACTGTATAGTTTTTAAAAAATTGCAGTCTTTCCCAGTAGTCAAGGTCCTTAACTTCTATTCTAGCAATATAGGACCTTTGTACATACTCTATTTGTGCAATATCCTTTTGGTAGTGTGGGTACCATATCACATTGCAGTACTCGAGTGTAATACGTACATAAGTTTTGTAAAGCATAATCATGTGTTCAGCTTTTCTTGTTTCAGTGTCTGAATAACATTCCCATTTTTGCTTTACATTTAGCCAACAGTGTTGCTATTTGGTCGTTGCATAACATATTCCTATTTAACATTACACCAAGGTCTTTAATTGCTTCCTTGTTTGTGATTGTCTCGTTATTAGGTCCCTTGTATGCATATACCATTCCTTCTCTGTTTCCATAATTCATTGATTCGAATTTATCGGAGTTAAATACCATCCTATTTATCTCCGCCCATTCATATATTTTGTTTAGATCTCTTTGTAGTGAGTTTCCTATCTTCATCACAAGTAATTTCTCTACTTATTCTTGTGTCATCGGCGAAACTTCTCACTACAGAATTTTTAACATCACAGTCTATGTCTGAGATCATAATAACAAACAGCAGTGCAGCTAATACAGTACCTTGTGGCACGCCAGATATTACCTGAGCTTCATCCGATTTCTCGTCATTTGCAACCACTATCTGTTTTCTGTTTTGCAGGAATTCTTTTACCCATTTTCCTATCTTTCCCACAATATTATGCTTTCTCATTTTTTTCTCTAATATATTATGGTCTACCTTGTCAAAGGCTTTTGCAAAATCTAGATAGATCACATCTGTGTCTTTTTCATTTATCATATTTTTGTATATGTTTTCATAGGGTGCTATCAGTTGGGTTTGTGTACTTTTTCCGGGCACAAAACAGTGTTGACCTATATTAAACAAATTATTTTTAACCATTGATTCATTATTTTCTTTTTTATTACCCTCTCATACACTTTCATAATATGTGATGTTAGACTAACAGGTCTATAATTGCTTGCCTCTAGCTTTGATCCACTTTTGAAGATAGGGGTTATATAAGCTAATTTATGTTTAACATATATCTCGCTCATATCTACACATTGTCTTAGCAGTATTGCAAGCGGTTTCGCGATAGTGTTGCAGTTTTTTTTAACAAAATCGCTGGAACTCCATCTGGTCCGGCTGCTGATCCATTTTTAATTTCGTTTATAGCCTTGACAATATCTGCTTCATTAATATCTATATCCCTTAGATATTCAACATTTTCTTCTCTCATTACTGTTTCATTATTTTCATTCGCAATTCTTGGCGTGAACTCACTCTTATATTTTTCTGCTAATATGTTGCATATTTCCTTTTTTTTTTTTCATTCGTTAACCGTCTTTCAATTCTTAGAGGGCCTATTTCTAATCTCCCTTTATTCATCTTTTTTTGCATAGGAGTAAAGTACTTTGGGGTTTTCTTTTTATATTTTGAAGAGTCCTTTCTCCTAAGTCGCTTTTTTCATTTTCTTTTCGATTGTATAATCTTTTGTTCTGCATTTTCTATCTTACATTTTATTTCCATCATTTTCCGCACATTTTTTTTCTTTTGCAAGATTTTTCTTCCATTTTCTAATTTTCTGAAATAAGATCTCTGTCTCTTGGTATGCATGTCTTTTGTTTATTTTATTTTTTTCGGTACATATTTTTCTACAATTTTCTCCAGTATTTTGTACAGTATGTCCGTATTTACCTGTATATTATCACTTACAAATACATTTTTCCATTCTTTATTCAGTTCTTCATTTATTTCTGACCATTTTATATTCTTACCATAAAAATTATATTTTCTATATCCTTCCCAACGTTTTTGTGCTTTGATTAATTCTGTCATCACTTGCTTTGGAATGGACTATTAATTCTATGACATTGTGGTCTGAAATTCCCATGTTATAGACTATTCATTTCTTTAACAAAACTCACATCATTCACAAATACTAGATCTAGGACATTGTCCTTTCTTGTTGGAATGTGGTTTATTTATTGCATATTATGTTCTAACTAGCATATCTTGATACTTTTCAAATTGCCTCTATTCTTCTGCGCAACTATTACTCTCTTTTATATGTATAAATACAACCACTTTCTTCTATCCGTTCTTTCCAATGCAAGAAAGGAAAGTTAAAATCTCCGGATAGGAGTATATTCCAGTCTTCATGGTTTCTACATATATCATCTATTTTTTCTATTATTATGTCAAACTCCTTAGTATTTGGGGGGTCTGTAAACTACAATATTCAATAGTTTTTCAAATTCAAATTCTACCGCAATCAATTCACGTTCTGTGTTGCTGTATTTTTCACAAACTTTTCCTTGATTTGTGTCTCTTTCCATATATTGCGGTTCCCCCTTGATTTGTTCTGTCTGATCTGTAAGTTTGGAAACCCTTTATCTGGTCATCACTGCCAGTCTCTTGGGAATACCATGTTTCAGTTATATTTAATATATCTATTTTTTTCAATTTGGGTTAGTTCTTATAAGAACTCTAATTTCCTTTTAGAGTTACTCGTGACTAAACCCTGTGCATTTATCACTATTATGGTTTGTGTTTCATCCCCATTATTTAATATTGGCAATAATATGGATTCTCCCATGCTTCCTTCCTGTTCTGATATGATGTTCTTTTCTTCATTTCCCGGAATTCTGCTATTAAAAAATCCAACTTTTCTATTATATTTGCTCTTTCGGCTTCATATTTATTTTTGTGTGTATACCTGCAATTATCCCCATATCTGCACCAACCCCTGGCATTATAGATACATTCTTTGTAGTTGGGCTCTAAATGTGTGTGAGAGAGAGAGAGAGAGAGAGAGAGAGAGAGAGAGATCACGGTGATTAGGAAAGGAATTGGTAGAAGATAA